>NC_039358.1:205556213-205780037 GCF_003573695.1 Papaver somniferum
ATCTTATGTTAAATAACGGTGCAAGTAGAAATGGTAGCCAACTGGTGATGAAGAACAACAGCAAGGGAAAAAAACGAACTAAGTCTTAGATATTGCTCTTTAGTTACGGAAACTAATGAAGACAAGACATGGATAACTAGCTAGTGAGAAATGAAGATAAACAAGTTCAACTTAAAACAAATAATGTATAGACAGAAGATAAATCAATAAAAATGAGAGTGAGACAGGTGTTGCTGAGGTTAGCTGTTCAGAGCTTCAAATCTCTCTTTTGTCTCTCACTAAAAACGAAATTAGAGAGTGTGAGAGAGAGAGGTGGAGAGACACTTATGATCTTTCTGGGGAATGCAAAGCTGTGTAATACTATACACACTCTTTGCTTTCTCCAGAGAGCGAGCAACTGGTGATTATAGTTACAAAGAAGAGTTGATTCTGTGTTTCTTAATGTAGCATCAGAAGTCAGGTGATTCAAATGAAAGCAAACTAATGTCGAAGTCCTGGCCTAAATTGAAGTTTCCCCCTAAAACCCGTAAGAAACAAGTTGCCAGTTGATCGGTTCTGGTGGGGCTATGTGAACGAATAGCCTTGTAGATATGGCATCACAGTGTTCCCTAGGGAAAAGGGTGCCTTAAATCTCCAAATAAAAGAGGTGGCATCACAGTTGATATTCTGTAACAATGCTTCTTTTGAGTGGTTTCGTATCACTTATCTAGGTCTAGATCCAATGATATTAGGTTGGTGAAACAACAATTGAAATCTCATAATATATGCTTGATCGAATTTTATCTCGTCTTTGTTTTTTAACACTTGCCGTGATGGATGAAATGCTGACAAAGGGTTTTTTCTTTCATGTTGTTTTTATATTTTGCAGCCAACAATTCACTTGTTTCAAAACGGGAAAAAGGCTGACGAAATGGTGGGTGCAGATGTTGCAAGACTGAAGCAAATTGTGGAAAGGCTTTACAGCACCAAGAACAACTAATCATCAGTCTATCCCCTAAGTTTAAGCTGCTAAGTGGTGACGGAGAATGAGGTTTTAGTGTGTTTGGCATGTACTGCTGCCATTACATTGAGAGTCATGTATGTGTTTTAAAGTTTTTGTTTCAGAAACTTCAAGAGTAGTTCAGTAGAAGGATTTTATTGTTTTAAACAGAAAAGGTTGATAGTTTTTCTTGTCTTCATTGTTCTCACAGAGTTAATATATAGAAGAGTTTATTCGCAACAGTTTTCATCATTCTTTCTTCTTGTTGTAGAGGAGAAGCTGTGCTTGTATGTTTGGGTTTTCACTTTTCCTATCTATTTCGGCCATCTTTAACTTTTTTTTTTTTGATCCTAAAGATTCGAGGTACATCTAGAAATTCCCAATTAATCCCATTAAAATCCACAATAAACCATGATTGATTGAAATGAAAGTGCCCCTTATCAAGTAGTTGGGTTGGATTAGTAGTATCCGAGCTTCTTTTGTCCTTAAAAATCAAAGTTTAGGGTTTTACATTTACTGGTCTCTCTCTCTCTCTCTCTCTCTCTCTCTCGCGAGTGAAATTGGCGATTCGATCTTAACTGGGGTTTCCGAAGGTTTTGAGGTAAATTTTCTCTTTGAAATCAATATCATCCATAACACCATCACAAATCAATAATCTATGCAATTAATCTGCTACGCATCCCGTATAATCACTGCCTGGGTTTCAGATCACTACTGCCCAATTGTGAATCTGGTTTAAGTTTTAGGGCAATGATTTTATGAAAGAATCATAGCGTAGTTGAGCTAGTGGATTTGATTCTTTTCTTAGCTCAAATTTTGTCTAGTAGGATTCATTTGAGTAAGTATTTTAGAGCTTCTGTTTTGATTAAGCAGACTGTTGATTTGATTCAACTTGTTGGTTAGTTTCTAGGGGCATTTGGGAAGAAAGACTAAAGCAATTGGAATGGCGAGGAAATCTTTGCTTCTTCTCTTTCGATCTCTTACTACTTCACCAATGAGACCTCTCTCGTCGTCTCGGTTCCTGTCTTCTTCATCGAAAGAGAAACCACCAGCATATCATCCTTCTGAAGATGATGAACCATCCATACGATCAAGATTACCTCCAAGGGAAAAAGGTAATTTCTTCCTCTTTCATTTCTCAATATCAGGTGTACGCTTACTGTTTGTTGTTTTTCCTCAAAGAAATGATGAGTTGTTTAGCTAGCCATAATTCTTATTCTTAAATGTAAATCTTAGTAGTGAATTGATGGGTGTTTTTTGTTATTTGAATCTAGGATCACGCGATGATCATCGTATTAATGTTGAGAAATCAAAGACAATTCCGGGGAGACATGTAGTTACTCTCACATTTAAGCCCTTTGCTAGGTAATCTTTACTTTACTAGCTTCTTATATCACTTGCAACAAGTCGGTGAATGTTTTGATAAGAACTGAATGGATTGGAATTTGATTTCATTGTAGATAATGTTGTCACTATTTGATCAACCTATGCCGGTGCTATAAAGATTCTAAGTTCGATTGTAAATGCAATGGCCAAGGTTAGCATTCTGAAGATCCAAGGAAGCTTAATAATTGTTTTCAACATACTACTCTTACCAAACATTCCGTAATGTTTGTCTGTCGAATAGTACTATTTTTGTAATGGCGGCTCTCGAGTAACTGCAGTTTAGGCGAAGGCTTAATAATCATAGTTTTGTAGCAGTGAATGTAACATTGTAGCAAATTGCAGCATCGTCCATATGTTTTCTGCTAATTATACCTTCATTATCATTCATTTGTCTTCAATTTGTGTTTTTATGTGTAGCTAGAATTTGAACTCCTAATGTTCTTAAGTGTCATGATTGTCTGGAGGACTAAGCCTCTGTCAGATTCTATGAACTTTGTGATTAGCCTATTCTAGGGTGAAAGTGTCACATACCCATACTGATAGCAGGCCAATGGTGTCCTGCGACCAGACCCCTGCATATTATTTTCCTGTATTGGTACTTGAGCCTAGCAACAATCCTGCCCTGGAATTTGGGCAAGCATATTTTTTCTGACCTTAGTTAGGATTGTACTCTGTCTCTACGTATGCTCTTGGTAGTGTGAAGGATGAACTTATTTTGTCAAGGTTTTGGAAGAGCAAAACCATGGATCAGATGTGTATGATTGTGAACTCAACAAAATAAGGATTTGTTCATTTTGATCCCACTATGGACTCAACAAACATGAAAAGCGGATTAATAAACCAACAAATTTTGTTGGTTTGTTGAGTGACATGGAAGAGCAGGCGCGCGCTCGATGGAAGGTCGAGCGATGGTGCCACAATCGCTGGCATTTGAGCCAGAAACGCTGGCGTTTGTCCTATAATCGCCCGTCATTCCATCACACGCCAGCGTTTCTGGTTAAAGCGCCAACGGTTACTTTCATCCAACGACTATTGCTCCTTCTTGTTTACCTATAAATTCAGTTCATCTCCAAACTTAAAACTCACACCTTCTTCATCTCTACCTCAAAATTTCACACTTTCATACCATCTCTAATTTTTCTTTTATTTCAAACAAAACTATTCATATCAACTCAATCTACCAGAAAAAATCTCATCTCTATAAATTTCATTTCTAACAAATATGGCATCCTCATCGCATTGATCACAACAACAATCACAACAAGAAACACAAACAAAATACATAACAAAATACACCACAATCACAACCAAGAAACACAAGATTTCGTGGTGTCAAGTCAATTTGTAGAAATTATGTATTATATACATTAGATGAAATCAGGTATTTATCAAGAAGGAAAAAAACTTTTTATGACAAGATTTTACAAAATTTTTGTGAAGAAGCCGGTAACATCAATAGACGTGATGTCGATGGGTTGTCTCATCGTTTTCACACAATTTCAGCATCCATTAATGAATAGTAGCTTTGATCACTCAAATGTGGATAAACAAAAAAGTGGTGATGGCGAAGCGGATGTGGAACGAAGATGTCGGGAAGAGTGGCAAAGATCCCACAAATCGAGCTTCCAACATGAAACTTGTTTCACCATTTTGAGGGTGCTTAACAAGTTTAATCCATACTTGATGGAAGGTAATCAAGTGCCTGCAAGATCACCACATGGTCCAATCTCGCAGGATTTTCATAATGGTGGGCCTGCTTCCTCACCTGAGGGAACTAGATCTCCATATACCAGGTCACCAAGTAGTCCGGAACAACAAAACACTAATCTAGACGTTAATAGAAGAAGAGGAGGGGGTCAGAAAGCTGCAAAAGCAACGAGAGATGCAGCCCAACGAGTATTAAAAGGAGGTTCGAACGAGTTCAACTATGCTGAGCACGAGGAATTCGAGTTGAAGATAGAAGTAGATAGAGCCAGGGACCGTGGCATTGCAATAAACCAATCCTGAAAAAGTCGTCTTTCGCGAAAACAATACTACATGGATTGTAAGCTAAACAAGCTACTCGTCTTGAACACTTCAACAATAAATGAACGACAACTTGCTGTATGGAATAAGGAAATGGATGCGACCGAACAACAACAAGTCCCTCAACCAACTTGCCAGTTTGAGAATATGGAAGAAGACGAAGATGATGCCTCAGAAGAAAACAAAGATGAATACAGTCTTGATAACTGATTTTAAGTCTTGTTTAGTCAAGTTTAATTTAATTGTACTCGTTTATTTAAAATTACTTTTAATATAATTGCCTTAATTTTAATTTTAAACAAACAACCTTAAACTAAAAAAATATATTAATTAAAATAAACAACACTAAATTGAAAATAACATTTATATGCCTCTCCCTCTGCCTCTGCCTCGCATCGTCTCTTGCTCCTTTTAAATCCCAAAGGTGCTTAGTTGAATGTTGTTTTAGTTTTCCATAGATTTCACGGTTTTTGAGTCTGTCAGTGGCAAGTCTATATTCTCTTGCCGGACGCCCATGCTCCACCACAAGATTCGGCCTCGAATCTTCATCTGGAAAACTAGTCCAGATTGGGTCACCTCTGGTTTCTTTAATGACCATGTTATGTAGAATGATACAAGTCAGCATAATTTTGTTCATTTCGTGAAGATCAAAAAAGCGTGCCGGCCCAGGTATGATGACAAACTTCCTTTTTAGTATGTCAAAGGCGCGTTCAACATCCTTTCTGCATTTCATTTGTTGGATGTTAAAGTACTCCATATCCTTCAAAGTCGGCCAAAACATTTATGCTAACTGAAAGTAATTAACCTTTGGATACTCCATAAAATCACAATCTTTTATATGGAAGGAAAAGCTCACCTGATTATCTCCTTCTAGGCCTGCCTGCTTAGTAAAGCATCCCATTTCTCAGCAATATTTCGAGCTGGCCACTTGACAAGTGGAACAGCGCCTCCCCATTCGCCACAATTAGTGACTGGACAAGATCAGTTTCACTTTCTTTTGCATCTGTTGAAAAATTAAACGTCCCACTTTTCAGATTCTGTTAAAACGTATAACTTCTGAACTTAGTATTTGCGGGTCTTAGCTCAGTAGGTACAGCTTATGGCTTTTTGCCATAAGGTTTTCCGTTCGGTTCCGGAATACAAGTCATAGAAGGGCGTATCTTCCTTCGACTATATTTCTTACTGCCCAGTAGACAACATAACTCTTACTAATTTATGGCAGAAATCAGATTTCATGAAGAAAAAAAATCGCTAAGATTTGATATTTATTGATATTCTAAAGCTTATTTGCCAACATCATGCGTGCGCCTTTGGGCCTTTTTTTAGTTCTGCATAAGTTGAATACGCGATCAATGCCATATAGGAAGGAACGTGCGCACGTTGCACTCCCATTCCAAAGATATTTTGAATATTTTGTCCAGTTTGGAGTTTACAAAAAACAGTTGTCGCTATTCCAGCTGAAGCAAGGGAAATTGATATAAACAGGACACTAAGTTGAATCTGATTATCACATCAAAATCTTTTAAGCACATTTTTTCAAGAAGAAGGGTGCTATAGAAATTTTAGAATGGAGAGAAATTTCAGAATCATTTTTTCGGCAGTGTTTTTGTTTGTCATAATGATCATGGTATCAACTATTGTCGGTAAGTATTTAATCAATTACTACTCTTTTACTCATTAGATCACGCGCACGACTGTTTTTACAAGTATAATATACAGGTGTGATTTATTATTTTGTGTGTAGTCAAATTATGAACCTGTTTTTATAATTTTTGCTTGCAGATGTACGAAAACCGGTGCTGGATGAAAAGGGTAGGAATATGTTTTAGTAAGATGTTTTTTTTTTTTTTTTTTTTTTTTTTTTTTTTTTTTTTTTTGTAGTCAAATTGTAAACCTGTTTTATAATTGATGCTTGCATCTAAACGAGAAAAACTTAAACAGTGCATGGAAAAAGGTAAGAAGGGGAGATATGTATACCACCTTTGTTTTGATGATATATGTGTTTTTTGTAGTCGAATTATAAACCTATTTTAATAATTTTGGCTCGCAGGTCTGGGTGAATAAAATAAAACAGACGATTCTATACTAGCAATAGAACAATTTAGTTGTGACGGACCGGATAATTACGCCTGGCGCGCCTGGACGCGCAGGCCATAACTTCCCCGATGCGCCATGATGAAGCTACGATTCGGACCTTTAAGCTAGGCAAATGCACGTCCATTTCCCCTTGCAAGCAAGCTCGTGGAGCATGATGCAGCTAACATAGCTTCCACATTGTTCCAACTTACCCTTGTTCCGCGAAGAGTATATTAAGAAAACAAAAATTTTCCTAAAACGGCAAAAACTGTCTTTTGAGGCCTTAAACGATGGAATTTGGATAAATTCTGGTGACCATGTGGATTTGTAGATCAACATGTCTTGATCTTTGGGTCGTTTCCCATCACAATGGACTCCTTTTGTGCTAAATTACGACACTCGGGTTTTTAGCCTATGTCGAACGCCTTTATAGGAAGTATGAGCATCCAGTGAACGGAATGCAACTTGCCTCATCAAGTTTGGTCACAATCATCTCTTGCGTCGAGTTACCGAGCCAAATGATATGAGAGGCCAGAATGTCGCAATCATCTCACAATTAGATGATATGAGCGACAAAGTGCTGGACCGGCAATGCTACAACTCATTGTGGCTGCCTACGTACCCTTCTCTACTCTAAAGGGATCAAGCACAGACCATAGTTCATCGCGAAGGGACAACAACTTAAGCCAAACTCGTTTGCAAGGCCGTTGCCAAGCAATAATGGTAATGGTCTGGTCCGTATAGGTCGTTCCGTCAAGATTAGAGCTGGCAAACGGGCGGGTCGGGGCTGGCTTGTTACAGGTTACACGGGTTCGGGTTAACACGGGCTAAAACCTGCGGGTTGATATTCTTCACGGGTGGTCATTTCTTCAACCCGCGCCCGTAACGGGTAAAGCTTGCGGGTTCACGGGTTGGCTGGTTTCTGGCGAGTCAAATCGCCAGAAACCGATTTGACAGAGTTTCCTCTGAATTCTGGTCTATATCCGGCCACATTCAGGCCATCTAAAGCTCCTTCTCTACAACCTAACATCCATCTAATTCACTTGATATTTCGATTCAATACAACCAACAGATTTAACAGTCACCGTGTCACACCAAAATTTAAAAATATAATGGAAGGGTCAAGAAAATTGCAAAACTTAACAATAAATTGAAGATGATATCCAGTTATCCACCATACACATTATTATCTTGAATACATGAAACTAGCCTGAAGCATGCAGTACATCAACATTTTATGCTCCATTGTTGAATTTAATATACACAATTTAAGTCTTAACAACCGGATTCCCAGAACCCAGTCATGGATAGTACTCAACAAAGAAACATCAAGCAAGGAATTTCACTAAATAAACCCCCCACTTTGTTCTTTCAAGGTAACACTAGTCAATAGGTGTTGCCAAACAAAGCATACAATCAGTAAAGATGAATGGAAATGTAAAGAACCAACTGTAGCCAAGCGTAAATTAAAATAAAACCTAACATTTTCATGGAAGCATGGATACTGGTTTTGAGACAATTGCTTGCAATAAACACAATCACATAAATAAGCAAATCCCTAGTTAAAACCACATAGTTTGAGCCTGCTGCGTATAAATCTCAACACAATCACATAAATCAGTCAAGTTCTAATCAAAACATCCATCCAAATCAAAACCCATCCTTTAATTCCTCTATTCATAAATAATTTTATAATAATTAGTTATGAAATCAAAGAACCCTAAATTACTTTTTTCTTTGCGTCTGAACTCTGAATCACCTCGTTGATCAGCTTGTAAAGGAAACTTAGCAGCAGCAACAACAGAAACTTAATCAACAGCAGGAGTGATGGAGGTGGTGAGGACTGAGAACTGAGAAGGGAGGCGCAGCCGCGGCCGCAGGAGAAGACGGTGGGGAGAAAAAAGAAAAGAAAGAGGAAGAAGAAGAAGAATGAAACGATCTGACTAGGGTTTTAGTGTTTTTATAGGTTTAACGTAGGGATAGGATTAAGTATTAACCCATTCCTACATAATCCAACGGTGAAAATTAAATGTAATTTATTAATTATTACTGTACCTGGGTTTACGGGTTTACCTGCGGGTTTACAGGACGGGCACGGGTTAACCCGTTTACTAACAAGCTGCCATTTCTCTAACCCTAACCCGGCTTGTTTATAACCCAGCCAAGCCGGATTAGGATTTTCACGGGCCGGATACGGATTTATCCGCGAGTTTTGGCTTGTTTGCCAGCTCTAGTCAAGATGCACAATGATTATGCATCATCATGTCCGCAATATGGCATAGTGATGCCTAAGCATCAAATGCCCTTTTGCAAGGCTACGCAACTATAAATGAGCCTTAGGCATCATTTATACTCTTCTGGCTAAGCTATAAAGCTTACTTGGTACATAGTCCGCATATGCACCTTCAACCAAGTACCCCTCCCTATATATGTCTTAATGGAGTTTCTACAAGTATGGAAAGGGGACCATGTTGACATGCCTGCTTCATTGTTCATTCGCAATGATTGCGTTACTTCGCAATCATTGTGTTCATTCGCAATGATTGCGTTACTTCGCAATGATTGCGTACAATGGTTGCGCAACAATCGTTCAGCCAGCCCTCTCTGGCCTGATGCATAATGATTATGCAACACTCGTTCTGCCGTATTGCATAATTATTATGCAATATTCTCTAAGCCAGCCCTCTCTGGCCTGATGCACAATGATTACGCTGCAAGCTCAAGACCACTTACCCAACTGGCCTAATGCATCATTTGATGCGAGATTTGGCTCTTTGCCAAATGCCAAACGCAATGCGCCATTTTGGCGCAATATTGGCTTAAGCCAATATGCTTCTTACCACACAACAGAAGCTTTGGATGAAGCTTCATCTCGGGCTATGGCACATATTTTTACATGCCCCATGCTAAAAATATTTGGTGTTAAATTAGTAGTGCTCCTGGACAAATTGTAAATTCAGAAATCGACAAACACACATTGACTAAAAAAACAAAATCCGCGGCTTTTAGTCAACTGGAAGAAGTAATAAAGATGGATCCACGACTGAGAAATCTCCCTATGGGAAAAGTTGGTAAATGGATTAAGGACACGGCTGGAAAATGCGTGATGAAGATGCTCCGTGGTTAAGGAGTTTGGTTTTGCTTGTTTGTTTTTCTCTGTGTTGATTTCTGGAGTGCATTTTGTTTGGTTCTGGGTCTATTTGTTGATATTCAGTGTGCATCTTCTAATGGGATTGGAGTATCCGATTTTTGTACTCAACAATTAATAATGATCATGTATTTATTTTTCGTTAGATTAATCAAAACGACTGAAACCGCATGTGCTATGAGAGCTTGCAGCATGAACACACTATGATTTACAGAGACGATCACTGCGGAGGAGGTCTAACTAACTATACACCGCATCCAATATCTGTTGGTGGTTTCACTTCTTCAGATCTTTATTCACTACATATTTATCGAGACAATCGGTTTAGAGGGCTATAACCCCAAACCAACGGAAAGATTCATCAGAAAGCACCGGGTCTCTCGAGAACAGCGAAGCTTTCATATTGGATTTATTCGAAGTTTTTCTATGAGTTTGATTCTAAAGAAACAGAGGGAATTCATTTTGGAAACATGGAGACTAGGGTTCCAAAGGACCTCAACTCATATTAGTTTGTATTTTCCAGCAAAAGAAATCTCGAGTGCACCCCTGGATAACCGTGGTGCACATTTCTCCCCTTTTTATCGGGGCTTCTACTGATGGAATATTTTTTATTTTTGTAATATTTTGATTTTGATACCAAAATTAATTGTCTTCTTCTCATGATTCTGTCTGTTTGGTTTTTAATCTCTTTGTCCATAGATTTTAAAAGTTCTTCGTCGTCCCTTTCTTTTCCTAGTTAATTCAAGCACATCCAAGAGCATAAACAGTAATTTTACATTTTCAAAAAATTTCCTACTAGTAGAGGTGATTATCATCATCAATCTAAATTATAATCAAGGATATATATCCATCAACTAGAAATCCCCAAACAACCAAATTCGCAACCATGTATGAATATAATTGATCAACCCAGTTCCCGTTTCTATTGAATGTTGAAGATTCACGGGTTTTATAGAGACATGGAGTTAGCTTGAGTAATAGGTCGTGAGTGATTTTCTCATAACATTAAAATCAAGGTTTTGATTATTGCTCAAACCTCTGTTAAGCTGTCGTATTTTGTTTCTTAAATATCCAAAGAATCTTTGGTAATCCATTTACGGGTTCTTTGATCTGTTTTTTTATTTGAAAAAAAACAAGTGGCATGAATCCAGTAAGATCAGAAAAAAAATATCGATCAAAGATTAGGGAAAAATTAAATATCTGTTTTATCTAATTATTATATTCAATGAAAAACATCAGGATGGAGAAACAAATAAGAATGAGAGACGGAAGTAGAAGATTAAAAGAGAAAACAGATATAATACTTTCAATAATTCTTTTCCGCCCACTCCATATCCCACGGTCGATCCCACGATTAAGTCACGTGGCAATGACTTGTCCAAAATTTCCTTTTGCTCATCCTCCCGAGAGAGTAAGTGTTCACTGAGATTATCCACGCTCGAACGCATCTGCTGAAGCTCATGTCTCACTGTATTGAAAACAAAAGGTACAATCTTTAATCAGATTTCAGATTTGTTTGTGTGAATTCTTCAATTAATACTTGATAATACACATTGTTTATAAAAAGGAAAATTTCTTGTTTGGTCCTAGGCCGATATAGTTATTTATAATAGGGTCCAACCGGAATTTTTTTTTATCCGGAGGTCCAAAATTAATTAAAACATGGAAATGTCCATAATGCCCATTACTACCAAACGTGTGTGTCTACACAGCTTACAAATTTGAGTACATATCTGGTACACTGCTTAAAAATTCGAGTACATATTTGCTACACTGCTTACAAATTTGAGTACATATCTGTCTGAGTACATATCTGTCGTACTGCTTACAAATCCGATTATATATCTGAATGCTTACAAATTCGAGTACATATTTGCTGCACTGCTTCCAGGTAGAGTACAAATCTGTAAGAATCAATGATAAATAAATTAGAAAACGTATTACATCACATACATTGTAGGATCATACAATGTAGCAACCCAACCTTCTATGTTCCTCCAAATCCATTTGTAGCACACCTTCTTTCAAACACACGTCACAACCAATTTGTAACTTCATCAAGACCACCACCAATTTCACAAGCTTGCAAATCTGAACCAACAACAACTCCTGTTCCTATCATTCAAAATCTGTCATTTCTTGCAATAAGTTCTGAATTGCAGCTCCAGATCATCTCCATATCCAATTCCAGTACTGAATCAAACGTAAAAAAGAGCATCTATTTCAGTATTTCATATACGTACTGAATCAAACATAACAAGGAGAACTTCCTATCAGTATGCGATATATGTACTGAAGATTCATGAACTACAAATCAACAGTATGACAACAACAGGTGACAGATCTATGAAAAATAAGAGAATCGAAAGACATATTACAGTATTTCACATAAGTACTGAAGGGTAAGACTAAAAAAGGAGAAAAAACACAGCAAATAGCACTTCCTATCAGTATTATACATACATACTCATGGATCGAACCAAAAAAATTGGAAAAACTTCAAATAAAACAAAATTAGAAGAGTTTTGTATCAGTACGCCATATATGTACTGTCAATTCATACACGAAAAACAACTGTAACAAACCTAAAAAATGTTATAATGTTGAACCAATGATAAATCACAAATAACCGCTACAGTTTTAGTTACCTGTAACCCTGGGAAAACAGCATTGTTAATCGCAGATTCCATATCAACCCAAAGAACATGATCTTTCTTGAAGAAAATCATGCCACCTCTGGGACCTCGTAATGACTGCAAATTGAAACAGAAGACATAGTAAACAACATGACCCTTGAACCTAAACCAATAAAAACAAATGTTGCTTGTGTTGGTGTCAGTAGTTGCAGTCTTGCAGACTTCATGAATGTGACTAGGTGTACCTTGTGAGTGGTGGTTGTTACAACATCACAGTATTCAAATGGGTCGGCAAGTACAGATGCAGTAACGAGACCACTTATGTGAGCCATATCCATCATGAGAAAAACCCCAACAGAATCTGCAATATTCAAGAAACATTGCAGGAAAGGGAATTAGGTGTGCGTAATGGGTTAACTAGTCTGATTCTCTGATCACTAAGAATAACAACTGTTGACAATCAAAAGATATGTGTATACCTTTCTCATTCGAGGATAATCGAAATCACGAGGATAAGCACTAGCACCAACAATGATGAGTTTTGGTCGAAAGAGGGTGGCAGTTTTCTCAAGCATATCATAATCAATAAGGCCTGCAAGTGAATTTGGTAATGAATGCAAATTATCAACGAATTATAAATGAACAACAATAGACCACATAGTCATTACACAATATAAGAATGCAGAGCAGCACCTGTTGATTCATCAAGACAGTAGGGCATCGATTCAAAATAAATCGAAGTCCCAGATACCCGTCTTTTAGGAGTTATAAATCCATGTGACAAGTGACCTCCATGAGGAAGATCCAGACCTTGTGCCAGTTACATGAACAAAGCCCTTTGTTGACAAAGTGTCTCTAGCTCATCAATGTACTCATTGCCACCATAATACCTACATTGCAGAATGAAATGATCAAATGCATTTCAATACAAATACAGGGAAAAAATACAACATTAAGCACCATCTTTACCTTTTACCAGAAAGCCCTTATGAATACTTGTTTGTGAGACAAGAACCCACAGCTTCCATCACTGCGCGAGATGTAAAATTCTCTGAAGCAATGAGCTCCAAGCTGTTAAACTGACGATTCTTCTCACTATCAATTATTGAACGTACTTCAGGGTCTGCCTAACTTGAGAAGGTAATCTATCCGCAGTAGTAGTACCCAACTTGGGAAAAAAAGTTGAAGAACCTTTAGTAAAAAGATTGGGTTGTTGTACAGCAGCACCCATTATTGCAACTCCACTGTATGCCTGCATCTACTTCACTTCTCCTTAAACATAACAAGGAGCACTTTCTATCAGTATGCGATATATGTACTGAAGATTCATGAACTACAAATCAACAGTATGACAACAACAGGTGACAGATCTATGAAAAATAAGAGAATCGAAAGACATATTACAGTATTTCACATAAGTACTGAAGGGTAAGACTAATAAAGGAGCAAAAACACAGCAAAGTCAGCAATCACAGGAACTTTGACAGAAAAATGATGATGATTATAATAAATGCATGCATAGCAGTAGGTATTTGGATTGGAACACTCTGCATCAGACATGTTTTGAACCTGCAAATGTCACAAAGATGTAACAGTATTAAAATACCGTATTTCTCATACGTACTGATGGGTCAAACTAAAAAAAGTGAGAGATCTATGCAAGAAACAGATTCTAAGAGCAGTTTCTATGAGTATGCCATATATGTACTGCAGATTCATGAACTACAAAATCAACTGCATGACAAAGAATAATTAAGAATCTAGGAGAAACAGCAGAATCGAAGCACGTAATACGGTATTTCACATACGTACTGATGGGTCAAACTAAAAAAAGTGAAAGATCTATGCAAGAAACAGAATCCAAGAGCATAAACAATGAGTATGTCATATATGTACTGCTGGATAATACGATCTGAAAGTGAAAACAAACCTGATTTTGAAAAGAAAACAGAAATATAATCAAATCGAACTAAAATAAGCTAAAAACTTAACAATCTAACCAAATAACTGAATAAATACGAACAAGATTCATAAAAACAAAACAGAACACAACCGATCTCCATGATCTATGCAAGAAACAGATTCTAAGAGCAGTTTCTATGAGTATGCCATATATGTACTGCAGATTCATGAACTACAAAATCAACTGCATGACAAAGAATAATTAAGAATCTAGCAGAAACAGCAGATTCGAAGCACGTAATACGGTATTTCACATACGTACTGATGGGTCAAACTAAAAAAAGTGAAAGATCTATGCAAGAAACAGAATCCAAGAGCATAAACAATGAGTATGTCATATATGTACTGCTGGATAATACGATCTGAAAGTGAAAACAAACCTGATTTTGAAAAGAAAACAGAAATATAATCAAATCGAACTAAAATAAGCTAAAAACTTAACAATCTAACCAAATAACTGAATAAATACGAACAAGATTCATAAAAACAAACACAACACAACCGATCTCCATGATCCAAAATTCAAATCTTATAATGATTCAAAAACTGTAGCAGAAACAATGAGTATGTCATATATGTACTGCTGGATAATACGATCTGAAAGTGAAAACAAAACTGATTTTGAAAAGAAAACAGAAAGATAATCAAATCGAAAGATAAAATAAACTAAAAACTTAACAATCTAACCAAATAACTGAATAAAAACGAACAAGAATCATAAAAAAAAAAACAGAACACAAGCTATCTCCATTAAACTGTAGCAGAAAGAAGAAAACGAAAAGATTAAGCAACATACCTGTTAAAAATCGCAGAAGAAATCTTCAGAAACCCTAGTCCCAAATCCAGAAGAAGAAAGAGAGCAGAATTTTCCCAAGAATAATCGGCTGGAATTTTTTTTAGAAACTTTGAAATAGACTGCTTTAATATATGTAGGATTGGAAGGGTAGTTTAGGTATTTATAAATTTCGTACAATTTGTCCCGCACTTGTACAGGACCCGGGCTTAAAAAAATTGGTCCATTTTCATGTTTTCTCTTAATTATGGACCTCTGATTAGTGGGCTTTAATGGGTGGACCTGCCACTAACTAAGAACACTATAATGGTACCTATTGGTAATTCCTACTTATAAAAATTGTATTCTAGGAATATAAGCTTACATTTATGAAATTAGGGGTATTGATTTGGGGTGTTTGGTTTATAATCGACAGTTAATCCCTATGTAACTTAAATTTGTGAAATTAGGGTTGGAAACTATGGGGATTTTAGGGAATTTCAAAGATTCGACTAAACTACTGATTCTCCCAGTTGCTTAAAAGAATTATTTTATTCATCTTTTCGCTTACATGCATAAATTTTTTGTTGTTATGAATTTGGGTTTATTTCTTTTATCCAGTTCTTCATAATCCACTGGAATGGAGTTATAAATTGAGTTTGGGTCAGTGTTTTCTTAGACAGTTGTGGGTACTCCTTGCTTTGTACTCTTGGAAAGAAACTCGAAGTGGATTTTTTGTTTGGAAATGAAAATTTGGAATTTTGATTTGTAGGTAACACAGTTGGACCCTCAAATCTTAATTTCTACTGTATTTGTAAGATTCTGGGTTGATGTTATTGGCTTGCACTATCATTTGGTTGCATCAATTGGTGCTCAAGTTCAAGAAGATAATAAATTGTTGATTTGACCCGCAATATGTATTCTTCTTTCATTATAATTGGGTTAAAGATTCAACTTTATGTCAGTGAAAATCCCAATTGGAGTTTTGGTTTGTAGGCAACCTAGGTGTACCCAGATCTTTATTTCCATTTGATAAGATTCTAGATTATTTGAGTTGCATCATTTGGTAATCAAATTCAAGAAGATAGTATAAGTGTTTCCCCCACAATATTCTGTTCTTTCTCCTGTAATTAGGGTTCAAACCAACCCTCATGTTTCGTAGTCTTTTTTATTTCACACATTAGAGATATTTCCTCCCATCTTCCTCTCATTTTACATTTGGCTTTAGTTTTGGAATGTGCATAGCAATGATTTGGTTTGTTTAATTTAGTTATGAGTACAACCTGGAAATACTTGTGTTGTGCCGAGAGGTTCATATTGTTCCTCAAGGCATTCCAGGATCTGGCATCAGAAACGAAAACTAAACATTCAACGGAAGCTAATGCACATAGAACACACAAGATACAGAGATTTACGTGGTTCGGCAATGGCCTACGTCCACGGGCAGCAGAAATTCACTTTATTCATATATCAGAGAATACACAATGCACATGACACTCAGCATCCGTTCTTCTTCTTCACATTCTCAACTCACCTTCAAATCTCCCCCAACTCTCCCAGCCCCAAAGCCATGAGAGGATCTACATCTTGCTAATGGAGAGATTACTTCTCTTCTTTGTGAGGAGATTTCTACAACCTAAGGGTTTAGACAAGATTTATGTAGATGATGTAGATGCCTATAACCTAAAGGTTATGCCTTTATTTATAGACTTACAATACTTCGATTAGGAAACCAAGTTTTACTCTAATTTAAGAAACATAAACTAGCTAAGATAGGAAACCCTTGTTTAGATAATTCTAAAAATCAGTCAAAACTTATTTAAGAGATCACACTGATGTTTCCTAAAATCTAGCCAATATCCAACAATTCTCCACCTTGGCAAGATTTCTAGGACAATTTCAACTTTACTATTCTCTGATTTCTCCACCTTGGCATGAAATCTCGACATTCACCTTCCACGCCTTCATACTCTACTGCCTTCAATCACCCGAAGGTGCCAATCATCCGTAGATTCTTCAATTCCACTAAAGGACTTCAATACTTCACTCACCCGTAGGTGTCAACCATCCGAAAATGTTTCACTTCCATAAAAGGACGTCAATACTTCACTCACCCGTAGGTGCCAACCATCCGAAGATGTTTCACTTCCATAATAGGACTTCATTTCTCCAATCATCTAATGATGCTTTCATACTTCAATCATCCTAAGATGTTGCACTGGTACAACTTCCAAAATCCTTGTGTAAGGTTCAAATGTGTCAACTGACACCAACACACCATAAGGTATTTCAAATCCCTTTTAAGGATGCAATGTGCTTCAACATGTGCTTCACAAATTCAATCCCATAACAGGGCTGCAACTGTGTCTAAAGACACCAATACACCAAAACGGTGTAGCAAACTCAAAAGACATGAGTAAGTCTCGGAAGGCCTTAACCGAATTCCACCACTTCTTTTGCTACTTTGCTAATTTCTCAGAAAATCCAATTATCTATGAGTTCTTGACGCGTCTTCAACTTCATAGATTTTTACATGCACATATTTTTCAAACTTGCAAGATTCAATTCTTTGCACATTTACTTCAATTTCTAGGATATAGTCTTTGACTTCAACTCACCACTTTACTTGCCAAATTTGAGCTCTTCCTTCATCTTACTTATTCAAATTCCAACACTTCGTCTTTCAATGCGGAGTTTAGTATTTCATCACATACAAATGTATGGTGTACCCCCATATCTACGAAGTTTTCTTCATAGATGAAATAATTCATATCTTACAAAGTAAGTTCCCAAACATCTGTGTGAACACATTCCAGTATTCCATATGTGGTGATATTCATGATATTTTATTCTTTCTCCACCTTCACACAATGTTCACAAAATTCTAAACAGCGTAATTATACGTTCTTCAAATTCATGCCTTAGCTGCATGATTTAGTCTTCAAATGTATTAGCGCACTATCTAATATTTCTACTTCCATATTCAGCAATACAGATTGAAGAATTCCTTTCATCACTGCAACTGCATTGGAAAACTTCTTCAATACTCCACCTTTTAAACAACTTTAAACCCCACAGAGTTAAATGGATCTAATTATTTCATATTCCTATTCAAACTTCGGTACACATCGAACAACTGCAAACTTCTCGAGTTGCACCTAGGTACTTCAAACGAATGCTTAATATCTTCAACTTCAAACTCCAACTCCTAAAAGTCAGAAACCATTTCCTAGAGGATGCACATGATACACAAACATTCAAACACTCGAGAACTTCCACATATTCTTCATCAACATTAGATCTTCATGTTCCAACATTCACGTCTGAACTTGAAACTTCTTTCCTGTTTTCCAATGCTTTTTCTTATGACAAAAAACAATTCAATTCAATTCACATACCGCATTCTTCAAATAGTTTGGGATTTCTTCGCTTAACTATGTTCTTCACATGTAGTATTGTACCTTACAATTGTGAAGTGCTATAATGGTACCTTGTTCCTTGCGACCGAGTTTTCACCTCAAAAACGGAACATATCCATATGACCAATCTGTTTTTTCACCACGGTCTTGCACTTTTCAACTTGAGGACTTCAAAAGGTAAATACCTTAATTCTCCGCCAAATGTCATCCAAAAATAAAGTTAACAAACTACCTAGCTCCTCTTTTAAAAAAAACAGTAAATCAAATAGGTGCCTTCAAACATCCGAGTGGATGATTCAAAACGTACCATATTTGTGGTGTTCAACGGTACGAAAATCTCCGCTCCTACATTGTTGTGTAAACAACAAAAGCTTGAAGAAATTCAATGCTCATAAGCTAACCCTACAAGTAAGCTTCAAACTCAACATACTCAAACAAACCCCTTTTCAATCATATGCCCAAGGTACATATGCCAAAAAGTGTGTTGACTCCATCTTTAATTTTCTTCTCTACAAAACATAATAAGAATGTACAGCTCCACCACGCACAATATATCCATATAGGAAATCCAATTTACCGAGTCTCTCCAATCGATCATTAACAACGCAATATGCTTATAGCCACCTGCTTCAAGCACTTCTTCGTGAAAATCAAACTCTTCAACCAGAATTTACCAACCCTCCACTAGTGCTCTCACAACACTAAGACATTCAAACGATCGATAATTCTCACATGAAACCTACTAATAGATTTCTACAATCCTCGCTACACCATGCAACTGAGGAAAACTTGAGTTTTAACTTCTTCTCCAATTCCTTCGACTACGTCAAGGACAACATGATCAAACTAATGACTACCAATAACGTTCACAATTGCTCCCCTTGGTATTTCGAACAATCCTAAGGATTCTTGACGAATTCAAGTTTTGCATCTTTACCTATTCCAATGTACAAACCATTCAACTTTTACTTCAATGTAGAGCTTCAACTTCAAAAGTGTATCAATCAATAATCAACGAATGTGAAATACTTCAAATACATTCGTTTATGAGTAATTGATACATCAAATGGTGCTTGTCAAATCAGAAAATCCACCTCATCACCTTTATGCAATTCAAACGACCTTGTCTCCAAGATTCTTCATATGAGGCTATACAACGACTTTCTGAATTCCAACTTAACTCTGATCTTCGAACCGACATAACTTGATTTTGCAACAAGCCTATTGATGCATCTTCTTCTAGGATTTTACTTCAATCTATAAAACTGCTAATTCAATACACCACGTTTTCTAACGGAACTGTAACAACCTTGCACCATAGTTCTAAAACTGTCACCAATCTTCATCACAAGTTTTCAGAACTATCACGATTCTTAACCACAATTAACAGAACTGTAACGAATCTTTCACCACAAATTTCAGTCAAGAAAACCGCCATCTTGTCTTTGTGATCTTCTTCAAATTTGACATCTTCTTTGATATCTTCACATATCGTTTCCGACCCAATTCAAACGATCAAACCCTAGATTTCAAGAACCTAGACCTATTGGCTCTGATACCAGTTTTTTGTGCCGAGAGGTTCATATTGTTCCTCAAGGCATTCCAGGATCTGGTATCAGAAACGAAAACTAAACATTCAACGAAAGCTAATGCACATAGAACACACGAGATACAGAGATTTACGTGGTTCGGCAATGGCCTACGTCCACGGGAAGCAGAAATTCACTTTATTCATATATCAGAGAATACACAATGCGCATGACACTCAGTACCCATTCTTCTTCTTCACATTCTCAACTCACCTTCAAATCTCCCCCAACTATCCCAGCCCCAAAGCCATGAGAGGATCTACATCTTGCTAATAGAGAGATTACTTCTCTTCTTTGTGAGGAAATGTCTACAACCTAAGGGTTCAGACAAGATTTATGTGGATGATGTAGATGCCTATAACCTAAAGATTATGCCTTTATTTATAGACTTACAATACTTCGAATAGGAAACCAAGCTTTACTCTAATTTAGGAAACATAAACTAGCTAAGATAGGAAACCCTTGTTTAGATAATTCTAAAAATCAGTCAAAACTGATTTAAGAGATCACACTGATGTTTCCTAAAATATAGCCAATATCCAAAAACTTGGATGTATTGTCGTAACTTTTCTGTACGACATGTTTTCAAGAAAATTACTCTTTTTTAAAGAGTTCTGAAAGTCCTGACCTTGACGGTATGATAACATGAAACTTATGTTGAGTGTTATTCGTGACATCTTCTAAAGACAAGTTAGATTCTGCTTCTCATTTCCACTTAGATTCTGCTTGATTTCTTTAGTTGATTATTGTACAATAAGCTCTAGTACCAGGGACAAGTGAGTAGAATTTCAACTGGATTTCGAGAGAAGGTGTAAGATGGATTTCAAATATCCAGCAAATTTGGCATTGTTGGTATGACTCTCAGTACTGGAATGTTAGTTAAAGGTACACCTAAGTGTGTGTGTGTTCTTGTTGTCATCAACGTAAATACATTTTTTAGGAGTTTGGGATAGTTACTTAGAATTTCCATGTCTATAATAGAGTCAGGTACTTGCTTCCCAGGATGGCGAGTCTCGAAGGCAGGTGCTTAACATCGACAGCTTCTCCCTAACAGAGGTAAATCATCGTGTCCACTCTTACTTATTTGTCGCTTCAGAAACGCCCAACTCCAATATGAATATGTGGCACAATGGTAGCGCATCTGACCCTGTCAGAAGGTTATGTGTTCGATTCACGTCTGATTCTCTAAACGAACAAAATACATTTCATTCTTTTTATATGCAATTTGTTTATCCATCGTCTTCATGTTATGCTAGAGTTTTGCTTAGCGCTTAAAACGTCAATAAAATTCCTTGTAGATTCACATGCAGATTATAGACTGATTCTCACTAGAACAACAATAAGATTATTTAACAATTTTTAATAACCGAAACAGTAGTAAGTTTTAACAATTCAAAATATGATTGATTCTGGTACCACATTATAAATACCTAATGAAAAGTAAAGAGGTCTGTGATTGAATCTATTGTCATACAATTAATTTTTCTTTCGAGTAAACCAGCCACTCAAATTTTCTTGCAAAGAAATGGTAGAATCCTCATATGTAGGTGCGGCATTGGCTAAATGTGCACTTCTCCATGGTTGAGCTCCTCCAAACGCAGGAGCAACACTATCAATTGTATTGATTGGGAATCATCCACCTCTGTTAAGAAAACTTAATTGTATTGATAATAATTGGATGCCTGATAACAAGAGGGTTTATATAGAACACCCTAAAGACTCCTAATCCTATGAAAATACTGAAATAAAGCCTAACAGTGCCCCATTCTAGGCGAATACTAAACATAACTAGATTCCTGGCGAAAGTAAAACTCCTCTAGTAGTAAAACTACACGGCTAGTTAACTCAAAACTCTGATAGAGTTTTTTTTTCCCCTTCTTTTTTTCGTCTTTTTTCTTGGTTTCCCGATTTAAAATAGAAAAAAAAACCAAAAAAATAATAAACAGAAAATAGTTAAACACGTCAGAGAAGAAAGAGAAAACCCAAATTTGGGAAAAGTCATTGCCATGGCTGAAAAGAATTACAATAATCCTTTGAAGACAAAATAATCAACTCTAAACATTCAGCCAGTGAACTGACAAACTCAGCCTTAAAAAATATCTTTCACTAAGATTTCGATCCATAATGTCTAATAAGGCTCAACATGTGCAACTGCAAATATTAGTTTAAGCTCTAAACCTGGATTTACGTATCAGGGGCTAATTGCACATGTTAAGCTAACAATTGTTGTGCAAACGGCCATGTATCAGTAGTTTCTTTGTTTACCTTTACCACAGAAATCGTATTTTCTGTTAATGACCGGGTTGCATACATAGCTCTTACTAATTTACCGCAAAAATCAGATTTCATGGAATCAAATTAGGTAAGATTTGATATTTATTGATATTCTAAAGTTCATTGCCAACATCGTACCTGCTCCCTTTGTCCTTTTTCTAGTCTGCATAAGTTGAAGACGCGTTCGAACATAGCATGAAGGAAGGAACGTGCGCACGTTTCCCTCCTGATAGGTGTCGTAAACACCTTAATTTATTATCAATGTTTATGCTTTCTTTGCTATTATTCTTTTGAAATATGTATCTTATGTTTGCTTTTGAGTTATTAGGTGCAATGGAGTCGTTTGAAGCAAAAGAAGGAGAAAATGCCATTTGGAGCGTAAAGAGAAAAAAGGTTGATTTGCATGCGATATTTGGAGCATGCTAGGTTGCGCAAGAGGAGTTATGCAGGAAATTGAGTTGTCAGTCTCCTAGAACTGACAGTTGAACTGAGAATTAGGCTGTCGGTTTTCTGAAACCAACAAGCCATGTTTGAGCTGGTTGGCCCTTAACCACCACAACTAGGTTCCCATAACGCTTCTTGTTATTACTTAACCCTAAACTTCAGAGAAAATGATTTCTCAATCATTCTTCCCTAACTCAGAGGAGATAATAAAGGATATGGATGCGTTGCTGCTACTGGCGATGTTGGTGCTCGATCGAGGAATTACCAGAGAAATTGGTGATGAATAATTCAAATATTATGCTTCTGATGAGTAGAAATTGAATCAGAAGAAGGTGACGCTCAAGGTTTTGTGGGAGATCTGAAATGGAAGAATCGAAGATGGGTTGAATCTATTATGATACCAACTCCTAACCAAACTGGTTTTCGTTATTTAGTTTGTTTTAGTTCTCTTTATTTAAGCTAGCCTAGTTTCCTAGTTTGAGTAGAATTCTTAATATAGAGTTTGCTTGTTTACCAAAGCGTTGAAGCTATAAATAGCCTGTCCAAAGCTTGTTACGGATTATCAATAAAAATATCAAAGTTAAGTTTATTTTTTTACCTTCCCAGAGATGGTGGCTGACCCCCAATTCAAAGGGTTTATCCAGCTCTTTTCTTCTTCTTTGTTATAATACAATCCTGTGAAGACCATCTTCACAACGGTTTCTTCTGTGAATACTGTCTTCACAGCTTAATCCAGTGTTAAAAGGTCTAGAACCCTAACACCTGGATCAGAGCAGGTTTAGCTCAATTTCCAAATTCAACCAATTTTTTTTTAGGGTTCTTTCTTTTTGATCAACATGTCTTACACAAAAAACTTGAAAAACGTGCATGAAGCTATTGAAGTAGTTGGAGATAAGATCGACAATCTTGTTGAAACTATTACCAACCTCCATGTTCATGATGAAGAGACTCAGAGGAATAAGATGGCAGAGAAGTTGTTGCTCCGTGAACAAGACCGTACTGCTCTAGCTACACAGCTTGCTTCAACCATGGAAATCTCTTTTCGAAATGTCTTTCGAGAATTTATACCTTTACTACAACAGCGTACTGGTGCTGCACCACCTTCTCCACCACCTCCTCCACCACCCCACCACCAATTCCACCTAATCAAGGTCAACCTCAATAGTTGCGCCCTAATATCAAGTTTCCCAACTTTGCTGGTGAAGACCCTGATGGCTGGATTTTCAATGCAGACCAGTATTTCAATGTGTACCATACATCTAATGCTCTTAAAATTATTTTCGCCTCTGCTCATCTTAAAGGCGAGGCCAATCAATGGTTTAGATGGAGAAGAACCAAAACTGAAGTAACTTCATGGGAACATTTCTGTACTTTAGTTCGTGAAAGATTTGCTCCGGAGAAATTTCTTGATGTTGGGTTAGCTATTAGCACCATTAATCAGAAAGGTACAGTACGTGAACATATACCTGAATTTGAACATCTCTTAAACTTTGTTGATTTCCCTGAGGATTATTTAATCAGTTGTTGCATTTGTTCTTTGAAACCTCATATTGGTACTACGGTTAAGTTGTTAGCACCACAAACATTACTTGAAGCTTTTACTGAAGCTTTTACCAAAGCAACTCATCAGGAAGAAGTGATAGACACATTTTTGTGTCTAAATTGATCTCAATACTATATATTGTTGGCACTCGATTTCGTAGTTATTTACAGTGTTTTTTGTGTTTGTAGGTATTTTTGGGGAATAAACATTTTTGGAAGAATTGGCTTAAAAGTGTTAAAGGCATCCTCATTTCAGATAAGAACACCAATCTTGTTAAAGGCACCCAGCAAATCGATAGAGGCACCCTCTCCTTATTCATTTTGAAACAAATTCACGGAATTTATGGGATATTTTAAAGATTCGAGGCAAAGATATCTTCTTGGCTATTATACATAAAGTTTCCATATCTTGAAGGTAAAAGAGATAATATATTTATGAGTTGGTTTTTATTGAAAAGGAGAAAGAAAATCTGTGGTTTTATTTAAAAAATAAAAAAAAAATAATATCCCTAGGATTTTATTCTAGCAAATAAAGAAGATTTGTGATAATGGAGAAAGAATTATTCATGAGATATCTTTCATTAAAGAGAAGATCTGATGGAGTTATGGAAGAAGATTTTGAAAATATGTTTGAGCAATGGATTATTGTGTATAAATAGGGTGCTAGTAGGACCAAACAGATGGATCGAGAGAGGGGAGTTTTGGGAGAGAAAAATCATTGTTTTATTCTTCTCATTACATTTCATCATCTTGTAAACACTTTTCTAGCCATGAATAAATATTTTAAGTGTGTTTTCGACGTGATGAGCTAAACCCCAACACTGGGACGACGGAGGAAGACGAATTTCATACATGGGTAAAATTATTTAGTTCTTTTTAAGACTTTTGCATTAATTTTAATTGAAATATGATTTGAATTAATTGGTTTTCATTTAATTTGATGAGGTATGCTTAGCTTAAATATTTTGATACATCATGCTTATGATTTACAACTAATCTTTTGAGAATCTACCTTGGCAAAACTAGAGTCCATGTTAATTTTATTCATTGAGCTTTAATTGTTGAGAATAAATAAATTGAACCCTATGTTATAAATTCGACGAAATCCTAGTCCCAGTAACACTCTTCATCCTATGACAATATTTTGTGTATATTTTTTCTTTTCTTTTAGTTTATTAATTCTTAAAATCAATTCATCAAGTCCGAGTGAACGACAACTCTATTCACCACTGTATAAAATTCGATCAAGAAGCCTATGCAGTTGTTACAAAGACTATCACAAGACAACCTTATCGTCATCCTCCATTTAGGCCTGCTACTACTGTACAACCTACTCCATACAGTAAGTCCTTTATACCACCAGGAGATAGACGTTTATCACCAGCTGAACAAAAAGAAAGAAGAGAACAAGTCTTTTCTTTAACTGTGATCAACTCTTCACACCTACTCATGTTTGTGTGAATCCTAGATTAACTATCCTGGATACTGCTGAAGAGATTAATGAAGATTCTACGACACCGTCTGAGTATTTACCCCTTTCATCTCCTGAAGACACGCCTGTTGCTTTTGAGGTTATAAACTCAGTTGACATTGAGCCTAAAATTTCTTGCACCTCATTAGTGGGATCTACCTTTCCTAGAACTATGCGCATTACTGGTACTACTAAGAATCAATCTATTATAATTTTGATTGATTCAGGCTCCACTCATAACTTTTTGCATCCATCTGTGGCTAAGAGATGTGGTTATACGATTCTCTCTACAAAATCTCCGTTAAGTGTTACGATTGGTGATGGTGGAAAATTGGATACTAGAGGTTATTGTGTAGACGTTCCTATACAACTTCAGCAATATGAGTTCACCACTGATTTCCATTTGCTTGATATTAGTGTTTGTGACGCAGTTTTGGGTGTTCAATAGTTAAGAACACTAGGACCAATTAAATGGGATTTTGCTAAATTAACCATGCAGCTTTACATTAATGACGATGTTGTTTCATTAATGGGTAACAATCAATCATCAGTAATGATTTTAGATGCACATTCAATGCATCGTTTATTACGTAGTGAAAATTATGGGATTTTTTTCAACTATCTGCATTCAATGCTTCCATGCATACTTCTTCAGTTGTTCCTACAGCAGTACAACAATTAATCGTTGAGTTTGCTGATGTATTTCAATTACCAACAACTCTTCCACCTAAACATGCTCATAATCACCATATTTCGTTATTGCCAGATTCTTCTCCTGTTAATGTGCGTCCATATCGATATCCTCATTTTCAGAAAGACGAGATAGAGAAGATAATTATTGAGCTTCAACAAGCTGGGTTTATACGTCCAAGTTCAAGTCCTTATTCTTCTCCCATTCTTATGGTACGCAAGAAAGATGGATCGTGGCGTATGTGTGTGGACTACAGAGCTTTAAACAAGCTAACTGTGAAGGATCGTTTTCCAATTCCAACAGTCGACGAATTACTTGATGAATTATTTGGTGTTGCTATGTTTACTAAGTTGGATTTACGTTCGGGGTATTATCAGATTCGTCTTTATCAACCTGATATTCCTAAAACTGCTTTTAGGACACACGATGGTCATTTCGAATTTTTGGTTATGCCTTTTGGATTATCGAATGCACCTGCAAATTTTCAGAGTTTAATGAATCATATCTTCAGGCCGTATTTACGGAGGTTTGTCCTTGTCTTCTTGATCATATTCTAGTCTATAGCAAGAATATAGATGATCACTTAGAACATTTAGCTATTGTGTTTAATATTTTACGCACTAATAAGCTATTTGTCAAAGATAGCAAGTGTACTTTTGCAAACCATTTGTTGGATATTTGGGCCATATAATCTCTTCTGCAGGAGTTTCAGTTGAGAATGATAAGATCCAAGCTATATTGTCTTGGCCACTTCCTTCGACTGTTAAAGAGTTATGCGGATTTCTGGGGTTAGCTGGTTACCATCGTAAATTTGTGAAGAATTTTGGTGTCATAAGTGCACCTTTAATAGAATTACTCAAGAAATATGATTTTCATTGGACAGAACAAGCTACTACTGCATTTAAGTTGTTACAACGGGCGCTTACTACAACTACAACTCTTGCACTTCCAGATTTTACAAAAGAATTTTCTTTGGAAAGCGATGCATCTGGCAACGGTATTGGGGTTGTTTTAATGCAATCAAAACAACCCATTGCGTTCTTTAGTAAACCTCTTTCAGGCAAGAACTTAAACCTCTCTATTTATGACAAAGAAATGTTAGTTGTTGTTTCTGCAGTTCAAAAATGGCATCCATACTTGCTTGGAAGACACTTTAAGATATATACGGATCATCGTAGTCTTAAGTTTTGCTTGGATCAGAAATTATCTTCCATGGAACAACAAAAATGGTTGTCCAAGTTGTTAGGTTATGATTATGAGATTATTTTTCGTCGTGGAAAAGAGAACGTTGCAGCTGATGCTTTCTCAAGATGTACTCATTTTCATATATCTACACCTATTTTTTCTAGGATTGATGACATTAGTCAAGAATGTCATAATGATGCAGACTTTAGAGTCTTAATTCAATGTTTACAACAAGATGCAAATTTTAAGAAAAATTTTCTTATGTTGATGGTCTGTTACGTTATAAAAACCGTATAGTGGTACCTTCAACTTCTACATGGTGTGTCAAACTGCTTGAGGAGTTTCATTCTCAACCTATTTGTGGTCATTCTGGGTATCTGAGGACTTTCAAGAGACTCCAACAAAAATTTTATTGGAAGGTAATGAAGAAATTCATCAAAGATTTTATTTCCCAGTGTGATACTTGTCAGCAGAATAAGTCAGAATTTATATCTCCACCTGGTCTTTTGAATCCTCTTCCTATTCCTACTGATATATGGTTAGATATTTCAATGGATTTTGTGGATGGATTTCCAACTTTTAATCGAAAAAAATCGATTCTGGTGGTAGTAGATAGACTATCTAAGTATGCACATTTTATACCTCTTACACATCCATATACTGCAAGTTCAGTGGCTGAGATTTTTGTGCGAGAAATTGTACGTCTTCGTGGTATGCCCAAGAGTATTGTTAGTGATCGAGATCCAATATTTATCAGCAATTTTTGGGAAGCATTCTTTGCTTTGCAAAATACCAAGTTGTGTCGCAGTTCTGCATATCACCCACAATTTGATGGGTAAACTGAAGTTACAAATCGTACTTTGGAGTGTTATTTACGTTGTTTTGATGGAACTAAGCCGAGTGATTGGTCAAAATGGCTTTCATGGGAAGAGTGGTGGTATAATACCAGTTTTAATACTGCTATTCAGATGACTTCATATCAAGCAGTATATAATCGACTACCTCCTACAATATCATCATATTTGTCAGGATCCACATCTGTTCATGTTGTTGTTTGAAGGCAAGAGATTATACTCTCAAACTTTTACAATCACATCTACAAGATGCTCAAGAGAGAATGAAGAAATATGCGGATACAAATCGTACTGAGCGCAGTTTTATTGTTGATGATTTTGTTTCTTTGCGTCTATAACCTTACAGACAAAGCATTGTCTATACTCAGGAATATTCTAAACTTTCTCCCAAAATTTACGGCCCTTTTCGAGTTCTATAAAATATTGGATCTGTAGCCTATAGGTTGGATTTACCTGTTACAAGTCGCATTCATATAGTATTTTATGCTTCACAATTGAAGTTGAAACTGGGTTCCGACAATATTATTGATACTAACATTCCAGTCGTAGTTGATTATGCTTATTGGGAACCTGAGAGCATTTTAGAACGCAGAATGTTCAAGAAAGGAAATCATGCAGGAACCAAATGGTTGGTTAAGTGGAAAGATCATCCAACTGAGGACGCTACCTGGGAAGATGCTGACAAGATGTTGTTGCGTTTTCCAGAATTTAATGCTTGAGGACCAGCATATTTTTCCAGCAGGGAAGGATGTTGTGATACCAACTCCTAACCAAACTGGTTTTCCTTATTTAGTTTGTTTTAGTTCTCTTTATTTAAGCTATCCTAGTTTCCTAGTTTGAGTAGAATTCTTAATATAGATTTTGCTTGTTTACCAAGGCTTTGAAGCTATAAATAGCCTGGCCAAAACTTGTTACGGATTATCAATAAAAATATCAAAGTTAAGTTTATTTGTTTACCTTCCCAGAGCTGGTGGCTGACCCCCAATTCAAAGGGTTTATCCAGCTCTTTTCTTCTTCTTTGTTATAATACAATCCTGTGAAGACCATCTTCACAACGGTTTCTTCTGTGAATACTGTCTTCACATCTTAATCCAGTGTTAAAAGGTCTAGAACCCTAACAGAATCTGAGTTATCAATGGTGAAGATTATCCAGCAGATTCGAAGATACAGTATTTGTGTGATGATGTTGAGATAGGGTTTGAGCAGAATTTGGGGGTTATTGATTTATTATGAAATTTTTTTTAATTCGAAGGTTATGTTACTGTGACTGAGATGGAATTGCTCTGTTGGTTGTTTCTGAAGGTGGATTTGCTGTCAAGAACAAGATGGTGTTGTTGTTGCAGTTAAGACATGGATTTGATTCTGGTAATGGGAATGGTTAGGAAATGAGGTTGTTGTGAGTGAGACATCATGTTGATGCTGTTGTAGCAGTTGGTTTGGCTGCTGTTGGGAAGTTAGTCAAGAGTGTGGAGATGAAATTGCAGCTGCAATGTTGTGCTTGATGAGCAATTGCAGGTGCAGTGACTTGAGTGGAGGTTGGATTTACTCTGGTGCTGTGTTGCAGGGAACTGTAATGGGGAGAACGATTGAAGCTCAAGGAGATTGCAAGTGCAATACAAGAATGAAATTGAAGATGGTGTTGTATGAGAAACTGCAAACATGGAGCAGAATGGGTTTGAGCTGATATGATACAGGGGAGATGTACTGCAAATGGCTGAAGTTGAGGTTTAGCTCAAGAATGGAGGAGCTGAGAAGGAGAGCCAGTTACAGTGAAGCAGTAATTGGATAAATGGAATTGTTGTTGGCCTTGAGACATAATGCAGAGAATGGTTCAAGGGAGGATTAAGCCGCGCTGCTGCTGTTGATTAAATTGTTAGTGAACTGAGAGTGCAGGTAGGTTGCTGCAAATGGGTATTGCAGCTGAATTGCAGCTGGAGTTAAAGCAATTGCTTGAATGGGACATATTGGAAGGATGCAGTTCTAGTGGAATGAATGATATTGATGTTTGAAGCAGAAAGTGGCAAGTAATGTTGCTGGACTAGAATTGTGAATGCGGGAATATGCTGCAATGTATGAGCTGTTGATGCAATGACTAGGCAGGCAGTTGGTGGTGATAATTGAAGTGGTGCAGAGAAGCAACACGGAGCCTGAGTCTGGATGATGATATGCGTTGTTTAAAGAGGTAACTGAATGGAAACTGAGATGGAGAAAGAGATAACAAGTTGAACTGAAGTGTATGCTGTTGTGCTTGATTTGGAATTGGTGATTGAGCTGGGTATAGTTGTAACCTGTGAAGAAGAGAAGATGCTGTAACTAGCTATTTCGGAACCTGTCGAGAATTGGTTGAAGAATGGTGGTCTCTATTAAGGCCATGGGATATGAATTGAGACAGCAAAGAGATGCAGGTGGAAGTGATCTGAGGTTATGCTAGGAGTGGATTATTGCTGCTTGTTTGATGTTGTTGGTTTGAGAGTGAGCTGCAGTTGCAGCGGAACTGGAGTTATTGCCTTCATAGATGTATGTTAGGATTGATACAAATGCAGGGAGTGAAGGAATGGCCAGAAATTTGACCGGAAGTCACAGAAAAGGGGAGACTCGGCTGTTCTCGGATTCGGGCGAGTTGACTCACTGATCCAGTTAGATGGACTTGGACCTGTTGGGCTTCACCGATGGGCTGGTTCAACAACTAACTTTTGGACGTGACTTACTGAAGATGAAGGCAGAGAAAGTATGGAGAGTTCTATTCTAATTTCTAATCATGATATTCTTCTACTACTTTTATTTTAGGGTTTAGAAACATGAAACTTCTATTTATTCTTGTGATGAACTCCTTTAACATGAATACTTAATTTTATATTATCATTGGTTATGGATTAGTTGGATTTCACATAACATGAATCCTTGTTTGATATATTAGTTTTGTCTCAATATTATCGTTTATGATTCACCATTAATATTGTTACATGATTTGAATGCTTGTTTAGTCGAGTCGCGAATCGATTGAGTTTGCTTTCATCTTTATTGCTAGATTAGAGTTTATTATACGCAAAAGTGATAAATTTCTGATTGCAAGTAGCATAATTGTGGATATTGCTTGTAGTGATACATCCTAGTAGTCACAAGTGAATTATAACCTTTGTTAAATCGGATTAGTGCTTTTACACGTTCGATTGCTTTGATTTGGCCCGATTTCATAGAACTTAATATATCTAGGGAATTAAACTTGATTAGTGCTTTTACACGTTCGATTGCTTTGATTTGGCCCGATTTCATAGAACTTAATATATCTAGGGAATTAAACTTGATTAGTGCTTTTACACGTTAGGTTGTTCTCTTAGATAGAATTCATATTCACATCTTTTAATGTGTTTGTTGATGATAAGAGGAAATTTGCGGGATAAACTTGCGATCAAGGTATCCTAGGGCCTTTGATAATGAGAGATTAAATATCAATTCATTTATTAAGACAAGAACATGTTTGTGACTGAAAATGAAATCCTTAACCAATATCTTTATATTATTGATTTGCTTGTTTATTTCTTTGTTTGCTTTTATTTTAGTTTTTAGTTTATAAAAATTATAAAATCCCCCATTGTTATTATAGGAAACCGAAACAACTTGACAACCTTAGTCCTCTCTGTGGGAACGATCCTTTCTTGCCCTTGCTTCATTATATATTTTGAGTAGTAAGAAAATGTAATTATTTTTGACGCCTACGAAGCGATCACCTCCCATCTTCCAGAGATATTTTGAAGATTTTGTCCAGTTTGGAGTTTACAGAAAATAGTTGTCACTATTCCAGCTGAAGAAAGAGGCAGTTATATAAATAGGACACTAAGTTGAATCTGATTATCACTTCAAAATCTCTTAAGCATATCTTATCAAGAAGAAGAGTGCTACATAAATTTTAGAACGGGGAGAAATTTCAGAACCATTTTTTCCGCAATGTTTTTGTTTGTCATAAGGATCATGGCATCAACTACTGCCGGTAAGTATTTAATCAATTACTACTCTTTTTACTCATTAAATCATGGGCACGACTGTTTTTAATTTACGAGCATAATATACACGTGTGATTTATTATTTCGTTTGTAGTCAAAGTATAAAACTGTTTTTATAATTGTTGCTGGCAGATGCACGAGAACTGGATGAAAAGGGTACGAATACATACATATACCCTTTGGTTTTAGCAAGATGTGTGTGTGTTTTACTATTTTTTGTGTAGTTAAATCATAAACCTGTGTTTATAATTGATGCTGGCAGCTGCACGAGAAAAAATTACACATTGCATGGAAAAAGGTAAGAAGGCCGGAAATATGTATTTCACCTTTGTTTTGATGATATATATTTTTTTTGTAGTCGAATTATAAAGGACCTATTTTAATGGTTTTCGCTTGCAGGTTTGGATGAATTAAATAAAACAGACGATTTTGTACTAACAAAAGAACAGGTTAGTGCTCTTGCACAAATGGTAAATGCAGAAATAGACAAACGCCCATCGACTAAACGTAAAACACAGGACGCGTCCAACGCTGTTACAGAACTAAAAAGATTAATAAAGAAAGACTCACGACTGAGAGATCTCCCTGTAGAAAAACTTGGTAAAAGGATTCAGGACGCGGCTCTAAAATGTAGAGGTGTAAATTGGGTTGTGCCAGCACGAGCACAGCCCAGCCCAGCACGCTAAAATATGATCCCAGTCCAGCCCAGCACGTGATTTAGCCCATCACGGCCCATCACGTTAGTTTCGTGGGCTGTGCAGAGTTAGCCTAATCGGCACAGTAGCACAGCACGCGGCACGCATAAACACGTGGCCCAGCCCAGCACAACATGTTAAGAAAGCACGTCATAGCATGCACAAGTAAACCATATAACAAGGCATAATACATTACGTTTTGTGTAAATTTCACAAAAGAGTCACTATTCTAGCTAGTTTTTGACATTTTATGCTGGCTTATTTTTATAACAACACATGTAATATTTAAATATTCGGAAAATATATTTCAATATCGTTGTTATAATGTCGTTACCTATATTTGACTAGAACATTAATTTACATGACAATGATCCAATTTTATATTTGATGGGCTATTTTTTAATTGAATAAACTTGTTAATTTTACTTGAAATAATTTCAAATGATATATTTTCTATTTAGATTCTCGTAATAATGTCCGACTTAATGTATACCATTAAGTGATTTCAAACTTTTTATAACACGTGTGCTAGCACGGCACAACACGTTTATTCGTGTGCTGTGCTCGTGGGCTGTGTTGTGCCTAGATTTTGACTAGTAAAATGCAGCACGACACAACACGTTTAAATCATTGGCACAGCACAACACGACACATGGCACGTGAAACACGCGACTTCGTGTGCCGGGCTGTGCCGGGCCGGCACGTTTTACACCTCTACTAAAATGCATGAGCAAGATGCTCCGTGATTAAGCAATTAGGTTTTGCTTGTTTTTTTTTTTTTTGATGTGTTGATTTCTGGTGTGCATTTTGTTTGGTTCTTGGTCTATTTATTGATATTCAGTGTGCGTCTTCTTGGGATTGGAGTACCCGATTTTTGTACTTTAAAATAATGATCATGTATTTAGATTTATCAAAACTACTGAAACCACATGTGTTATAAGCCTGCAGCATTTTTTTTTTTATAAGGGAAAATGGGAAAAATATCGTTGGACAAATGCCGTACTGTGGACAAGATGTGAAAATGCTCAATTCCGTCATCTTTTCCATCCAACCAAAATAAGACACATGCATTGGACAACATATGGAAATACTGTAAAAGCTAAAGTTAAAATGGATCTAAAAAAACATTTGCATCGGGGAGGTTGGTGGAAGACTGTTTCTGAAGAAGAAGTCTGGATTAGATATCACTGGGATATGCAGCCAAAGAAAATCTGTGACAAATATTTTGTGATAGATCACCAGGATGATGCATGCTTGAATACATCCTAGTTGCTATATCTTGACAGCCTAAACTCAGCTGAATATGAAGAAATTTTGAAAAATGGAATTGATGGCATTGAGGACAAGGACGCTTGAAAGAGTATTGATAACTCAATGGGTGTAGACATGGAAGAAGGAATAGCTGAAGATGATCTGACAGATGAATCAAGGCAAAGAAAAAGAATGAGAAACTCAAATCTTAATGAGGAACCTTCAATGAATCCTCATAACATCCACGTTAATCCCAAAATATCTCATCTAATACTCATCTTTATATGGATAACAACAACATGCCTGAGATGATGAATGATATACCAGAAGCTGCTCCATCTGAACCCACAAATGATTATGGAGGTGCTTCTCAGGTAAAAATCACTAATACTCCGTATTTTTACAGTCGTTTTCTTATTCGTATTGTGCATTGCTCTACTATTTATATCAGAAGTGAGCTTTCCATACAAAGTAGGTTTTCTTTGCATAATACTGAGATTCCAAAAATGAAAATTATTGCATGGAATTGCAATGGGTTTGCAAAAATAGATGCCAGAACTTATATGGGTGATCTTAATAAAATGTTAAACCCTGATATTGTTTTCCTTCAAGAAAAAAAAAATGATTCTAAGAAAATCCATAACTTAGTTCGTCCCCTAAACTTTCCTAATTCTTCCTGTGTTCCTTCAATTGGAAGAAGTAGAGATATATGTCTTCCCTGGAAAGATGGTTTCAATCTTGACATTATCTATAATGACAGAAACATGATTCACTGCCTTGTCCAAAGTGATCCTGCTAAACCTAGTTGGCTTTTGTCTTGTGTGTATGGTTCCCCTTACCCACAAGAGAGACAGCAACAACGGAATCTCATTAAAGAGGTCTGCAACAATTATGATATTAATGCTCCTTGGGTTTTAGTAGGTGACTTAAATATTACTCTTCATGAGGAAGAGAGAATTAGAAATGTAGGCACTAGCTCTTTTTCACCCATAGCTAGCCAAATTATTCAATATGCAGGCCTTAGTGACTTAGGTTATCATGGTAACCCATTCACTTGGACTAGCAACAAACATGGAACAGGTAGAATTCGCTCCAGACTTGATAGAGCTTTAATGAACTCATACTGGTTGATATATTTTCCTGATTCTTGTCTTAAACATCTTCCTTTTTTGGCATCTGATCATTGTTCTGTCATGTTAGATTTATCCCCTAATGATACATGTAGTGCCAGAAATTGGAAATTTTTCGAATGTTGGTTAAGGGATGGAACTTGTAAGGAACAAATCACAAAGTCTTGGTCCACCCAATTTCGAGGCTCTGCTGGGTTTGTTCTTGATAAGAAGTTGTCAACAACAAGAAGAGATCTCTCCGACTGGAACAGAAACAAGTTTGGCAACATAAAGAATAACATCAAGTATTTGCAGCAAAGATTAGAGCATCTTCAGCAACCAACGACAAATGGTGTGGATAACACAAAGCTGGTACAAGAAGTTGAAAAGGAGATTGAAGAATGGCACAAAAGAGAGGAGGTTTTCTATAAAAAAAAATCCAGAGATACTTTCTTTAATGAAGTGGATCAAAACACTAAACATTTTCACCTTCAGGCCAACAAGAGAAGATCAAGAAACCGGATTGAGTCAATGAGGAAACAGGATGGAAGTTGGTGTAGTGGAAAGAATCAACTTGAAGAACATCTAATCAATCACTTCAAGAACATTATGACTACTTCAAACCCGCAAGAAAATGATACATTGATGAATTTATTGCCTCCATGCATTACTGAAGCAGACAACAATCTTCTCACAAAAATTCCAGATGAAGTGGAGATTCATAACACACTCAAACAAATGCAGCCATGGAAAGCTCCAGGCCCAGACGGATTTCCATCGGGCTTCTTTCAATCAAATTGGTATACTGTCAAGACTGATGTCATTCATATGGTTCAGTCTTTTTTCCGTACAGGTAGATTGCTCAAGAAGATAAACAAAACAAACCTATGCCTTATACCCAAGTGCAAGCTACCTCAGACGGCTGGAGACTACAGACCAATAGCTCTCTGCAATTCAACCTACAAACTCATTTCCAAGATACTGGAAAACAGATTGAAGACACAACTTGAGAAGATCATATCGCCAATGCAGGCTGGCTATGTGCCTGGCCGTCAGATAGGTGACAATATTACTCTAACTCAGGAGTTGATACACTGTATGAAGAGAAGCAAATCCAAGAAACATTACATGGCTTTAAAACTCGATATGTCAAATGCATTTGATCGTTTCGAATGGCCCTTCTTACTCAAGATGATGCAACAATTAGGTTTTAACAGCAAATGGTGTGAGCTTATTCAAGAGTGTGTAAGTACTCCTGAGATACATATTCTGCTCAATGGCTCTCCATGTCAAGTATTTAAACCAAGTCGCGGCATACGACAAGGCGATCCAATATCCCCATATTTGTTCTTGCTAACAATGGAAGTATTCAAAAGAGCTCTAGCCAAAGCAGAAATGGATGGGAAGATCCAAGGAATAAAAATCTCTAAAAAAGCACCACAAGTAAGTCACCTCCTTTTTGAAGACGACTGTTTGGTCTTTGCAAGAGCTGATATACAAAATGTTACTAATCTTCTGCAAGTTATCAAGTCTTTCAGTGACATCTCAGGTCAACAAATTAATTTCCAGAAATCAACTTTTTTTTTCTCAAAGAATATGCATCTGAGACACTGCCGCTTACTTCTAAGAAGCCTAAAGATGAAGAAAATGAAACTTGATGAAAAGTATCTAGGAATTCCACTTTTCCTAGATAGAAAAAAGACAATTTCATTCTATTCTTTGATCCTTAGCACCAAAGGAAGATTATCCAGATGGAGGGGTAAGTTCATTAATCAAAGTGGAAGGTCGATTCTGGTAAAGCACGTACTGAACACAATATTGTCACATCATATGGGAATATTTAAAATCCTGGATGCAACCATAAAGGAATTGGACAAAGTACGGAGGAATTTTTGGTGGGGTAAAGAAGACTCGAGTGGACTCTTTCTTATTTCATGGCCAGCTGTTGGAAAACACAAGTTCAGTGGTGGTATGGGTTTTAGAGATCTCAGAAGCTTTAATCTTGCGTTACTTGCGAAAGCTGCATGGAGATTAATTCAGAATGAGGACAAACTATGGGCCAAAGCTCTAAAAGAAAGATACTTTCCAAGTACCTCAGGCCTTCATGCAAAGAAGAAGAAACGCTCAACATGGGCATGGGAGAGCCTACAAGGCGGCATGAAATTTATCAAGGATCATAGTCTGTGGGTTGTTGGTAACGGTAACAAAATATCTACTTGGAAAGATAACTGGATTCAAGGTAAGTTCTCTCCACCAATCCCAGCTGTGGGGATAGATATTGATAAAGATTACTGCCCAGTATCTCACTTAATTGATCAAGATACAAAATCCTGGAAAGTGCAAGTCATACAACAAATTTTCGAACAAGAAGACGCTCGGAAAATACTGCAGATCAGGATACCTTTTGCCGAGGAGGATAAGTTGTTTTGGACTCTCACCAGAAATGGAACTTTTTCTGTAAAGTCGGCATACAACAAAATACTGGAGTTAATAGAAGGCAGCGTGATGTCAGGTCCAGCTTCAGCTATTTTTTGGAGGAAATTATGGAAGATACCAACACTACCAAGAGTAAAACACTTCTTATGGAAGTGTCTTATGACATTGTTCCATCCAATGAGCGAATGGCAAGGAACATGAGCTGCAAAGGAGGGAAGTGTTCAATCTGCGAACAAAGTATTGAAACAACTCGCCATCTGCTTTGGGAATGCCCTTTCGCAAAATCCATCTGGTTCACAATACCAGGTGCAATAAGAAGTATGGATACAGATGATACATCAGTCCAAAATTGGATAAGATCCTGGTTTTCCAATGAGTTCAACAACCTAGTTGAAGACTGGATGGTAAAAATGGCCAACACTCTATGGGAAATTTGGAAAGCAAGGTGCAGGAGTGTCTTCGACAACATCAAGCCAAACCCAGTGGAAGTCATATGAGCAATTCATCTCCTAAATGACACTACTGGGAAGCAAATGCTTCAGAGAACAGTCTCAAATATAACTACTATGCATACCAATTTTCCTAGATGGACACCACCTTCTAGTCCATTCCAATCTTTCTGTTGTGATGCTTCTTTTAAAACAGTTAACTCAGTTAATTACGCTGGATGGGCACTAATACAACGTGATTTTGCAGGTAACTTCACCAGTGCAAGATGTGAGCATGCCAATGATCTCCTAAATGCTGAGGCAGCGGAATGCAGGGGGCTTCTACATGCAATGAAGTATGCAGAAGAGTTAGCAGTTCAGTTTGCGTGCTTTGAAATGGATGCAGAGTTAGTTGTGAAAGCAGTTAATGTAGAGAGCCAATGCACTGCCTGGGAGAATCATGCAGTGATATCTGATATGAAGCATATGTTAGCTTTGCATCCAAATTGGAAATGCAAACATATCAACAGGAAAATTAATCAGCCAGCAGATAAGCTGGCAGAACACGCTAGATCTTTTAATGTTTCTCAAGTCTGGTTAAACTATCCTCCAAGTTTTATTGCAGGAGCAATATTGGAGGATACAAACAATGTAGTATTTTCAAGTTATTATCAATAATAATCCCCTGCGTTTTGAATAAAAAAAAATGCGAGAAAAAAAACATGTATAATCCAATTTTCAGGCCTTATGGTTCAGGTTTTATTTTTAACCCGTGAACTGACAAACTCCGCTTAAAAATATATCTTTCACTAAGATTTCGGTCCATAATGTCTCATAAAGCTCAATATGTGCAACTGCAAATGTTAGTTTAAGCTCTGAACCTGGCTTTACTTACCCCACGGGCTTATTGCACATGTTAAGCTAACAACTGCTGCGCGAACGGCCCTGTATCAGTAGTTTCTCTGTTTACCTTTTTGCCTTGATGTTTTGTGTTCATGGCACACCATAGTAGTAGTCATAGCAGTAATGGCCTTCGACCAGTCGATCACGTTACATACAACAGAGGTAAATAAATGATCAGAGCATTACATGGAGAGTGAATGAGATAAGACTCCTATCGACAACAACCGGTTTTCCAGTGCGTAGATTACAGTGTTTTTACAGTTATACACACAAAAAAAAAGGTACATCCAAATTGCACTGTGATCTGCAAGCGAAAACCATCAGCCATCTTCAGAACTTCTCCGTCTCATTTCTCCTTCTAGAATGAGGAACATAAAGAATACAAAGACCAATCTTCTGACAATTAAACTCAGTTGCAAACTATATTACTTCTTCCTTATTCATTGTCTGCTATGAAGTTTGGTAGCTCGTCGTGGCAAAGATATTCATCACAAACTGATGCAGACCCCCAATCTTTCCGAAGCCTTAATATGTCCTCGGTGAATGTCGACCCTGATGCCCCAATGAAGGCAGAAGCCATAGCACAAATTGTCTTATCCAGCATTGCTTCAACCTAATCAACAAAAAGAACAGCAATTGATGAGAAAGATTTAATTTAATATACGACTATGTTGTGTTAGGCGCTAGGCGAGGCGCCCCCGTGGAAAAATTAAAAAGAGGGGAAAAAAATGTACACATCTTGGCGCCGAGGGCGCTTAGAGCGCCTTTCACAACATAGATATAAGGCAGCCATTTGATATGGCAACTCATCAACACTAAGATTAAGAAGAAAATAGAAGCTCTTTGATAAATGACTGCAAGTCGTCTACAGACTGGAAACCAACCGTGAGCGGGCGGAGTAGCACAATTCGAGGGGTCAATGACCTACATTATAATCTAACTAACTAATGAATGTGTAGCTTTAATCTAATGGGCGTGTAATCTACAAAGGTCATGGCACAGATAATGAGTGGTCTGAGAATTTTAAGATCTACGTAAAACAAGTGATTGTAAAACTCATATGAAGACCAAATGGTGGTGAATCATAGAGATGCTATCTTCTCTAACATCTACATGAAAGGCAAAGCTCACCTGACTATCTCCTTCTATGCCATGCCTGTATAGTAAAGCATCCCATTTCTCAGCAATATTTCGAGCTGGTCGCTTGACAAGTGGAACAGCCTTCCCATTCACCACAATTAGTGACTGAAGAAGATCAGTTTCACTTGCTGCTGCATCTGTTGAAAGATAAATGACTGGTGCAGCAGCTCTCTCGGCCACTCGTGTAATACAATCCGCTGCTTGAGGAATGGGGAAGAAGCAACTCGGAGTTTTAGCATTGCTGACAAGTGACAAAAAAAACACGTTATTTAAAGTGTATGATAATTCTCATATATTCATTACTCTACGTTGTTTCAGAGCCAAAACTTGCAAGTAACAGCATGAAGAAACTTGCAATTATTACAAACTACAGATCATCCTTAGTGGTTTAATGGACAAAAGAGAAAGAAAGCAACGACTGATTCTCCCTTACACCAAATCCTCGTCCTAGAATCCAAAACAGGGTGACAACTGTTATTTGTTGTGGATAAGAGTCATAAGACTGGGTTTACTTAGAATGTACTACTTCTTCGCTCCCATACACAACTGAAACACTAGATAATATCGCAACTGGTAAAAACATATTCTGAGTGCATCTTTATGCATAGCCAAAACCCATACAGGCAAACTACCAAATATAGACTCATAAATTATGAAATACACCAGCAAGAGAGAAATGAAAAACAAATACGTACCAGAACTTCAGGAATCCATGTCGACGGAAATGAAGAGCAATGAAGTTCTTCCCCAAGAAAGTCTGGATAAAACGCTGAGCTGTAAGCATAATAAGCTTACTTGGTTCAATCAATGTCTTGCAGCTGTGAGCAAGCGGACCACCAGGCTGCATTACCCACTTTTCTTCCACATCAGCATAAAATACGTCTCCTATTGCAAGCACATCATCATTAGAAGAGAACTTGGCTGTAATATCTCCAACAACCTTTTTATTCGGTTTCTTAATATCCTCATCAACCCAAGCAGTTTCAAGCTTCCCCATAGACAACCCCAATCCTTTCAACTTCTTGATACGCTCATCATCCACATAACAAGGCTGAGGCAACGAAACGTAACAAATAAACCTATCTATATGCAAATGATTCTTCTTCGTTTCCGCAAACTCTTCAAAGGAAACCACCACTTTCCTCCCAAAGCACTTATTAATATGCTCAATATCCAACACCCGGCTATACAGATAATCGACTTTCGAACTCGGAATCACCAGTACCCTGTCTAATAAAGCAGCAAAAAACATATGTTTCTCTAAACAAATCAAATGATTCGACATTTGTCCCGACACACATATGGCAAACAAATACTTATTCGGTTTGGGTTTCCACTCAATCGCCCTTCTCTCCGACCCATAATCCACTTTCCTACACCTACCAACACGAGACCCCGCCCCTAGCACATTCCCATCAAACACCTCCTCCGACGAATTACTCCCTACTCGATGAGACGACAACAATGCTTGTTGAATCTCTTTATTTACTCTAATCTGCTTCAAAATCTCAGATGTAAATTCTTCAAGCTCATTTCTAGCCGTCGCCGCAACCGTGTTATTATCATTATGAACCAATGTAGTGTGATTCCACAAATGTAAAAGCCCTAATTGTTGTTCTCTTAACATATACAAAGCTCGTAACTCAGCTTCTCTCATTCGATTCGACAAATCACTACTAGTACTAGTAACATTACGAAACAAATTTCCAACATCAATTGAAAAATAAAGAATTAAAACAACAGGAAGAAGACAGATCGCTAACAAATACCTCTTATTGAATCGGATGCTACTGGCGGAATGAAAAACCTTGTTCTGAAGATCCCCAATTTCGAAAGTTGATGTGGTATTCATGTTTTTGGAAGTTCTTTCGTGTGAATGAATTAGGGTTTGTTTATCTTCTTCTTCGTCTGATGGGGATTCTCTATCCATTTGCTAATTGTTGGATGTTGAAATTACAGAGAAATATCAACTGGAGGAGATCTGAGGGAATTTGTTGGGGATTTTATTTTTGATTTCAGAAGAAATTGATCGAGGAGTGTGTTAGTTGAGTTGTGTGAATCAATCAATCAATCAATATCTTATTTTATGAGTTAGGTGGACGAAAGTAACCTCAGAACTTGTCCAACCAACCAACCAACCAAAGCGAGACGGTGAGTAAGAGCAGTTGTTATGGTACACACTCAGTAAAGTACGACTGAAGGTAAAAAATTGGCTCCAGGTTTTCTTGAACCAATTAACAGAATAAAAATAATTGAGCACTTGGGCCTGTGTTGGACAATCTATTTTGTTTTCAAGTGAATTTTCAGAAGCTACTCTTCCAGCAATTTTTGCCATTCTCTTTGAAATTGGACATCCCAGAGACAGAAGACTCAGTTTGTAAACAAATTCTTGAAGACAAAATCAGAAAAGAAAATTCCTAAACCTCCATGAAAGGTGATTAGTACATCCCAGAATTTCAAAACTAGTTTCTTTAAACAACTACCATGGAGCTGTTGAAGAATAGATGACATTCTTTCTGTTGAGAGATTCAGTACTGTAAGGAAGGATAGATGACATTTTTAATTTGGAGTTTTCTGGTGAGGGCTTCTCAAATCTTCTCAGAACAAAGAAGAGTATGCAGAGGGGTGGTGTTGAATTCAGAGAGAGAGAGAGAGAGGTTTTAAACTTTTAAAGAGAGGTTGAGGTCCTTGAGGAGGTGGAGGACAACACCTCATTCAACTGTTTCCGTTTTTGGATTGTGCTTCTTTTCAGTGATGAATGACTTGCAGGGAGGGAAGCATTCTAAAGCAGATGGTCTTTTGTTTGTTGTGACCAGTGTACAATCCTGGTGTGTTTCAGGAGGAAAGATCAAAAAGATGTGAGTGGGTATTTGTCATTTTGTTGTAGTACACCTGTGTGTGGACAATGAAGACTGGACGGAGAATCTCTAATTCAGAGTCAATTTGTGTGGGAGTGCACCAAGAGTGAATTCTCATTATTGAGTTTATCATTGAAGTAACATATATAAACCTGCAAAAAAAAAATTAAAAAAGATACTCATGAGGCTCTACGAAGAAAGAAATTTATGCAAAAATTTAGTGAGCATATTAAATTTGGAGTTTAGAAAGCATGCATACCTTCGGCTAATTGCTTTGGCATACACACATATGTTGACACATAAATCTTCCAGCTATCAGCACTTCACACTCACAGCGTTCCGAGACACTGTTTTTGGCAGCATCTCAACACTGACACCATTAGCTGGAGGTAGATAGATGTGTGCTGCTAGCTACGTACCTACAGAACAACAACCAAACACAAATTAGAAAAATGAAAACCTACATGTATAATATCATTAAACTGAAAACCAATTTTGACAAAACAAGACTAGTTCTGCAAAATAACAACATTTTCTCCAAGAACAAATGACTACGAAACCCAACCTCAAACCAGTAGTAAGAAGCCTTATCTGTCTAGCGTCATTATCAACAATCTGAAACACCATAAGAATAAAAATCAAGGAAATGCACAAAAAAATAGCTGAAGAATATTGAAAGAAAAGGGTGTACGTTAGTAATAGTTGTAACCTCCGAATCAAAGTTTTTTTTTTGTTTGTTTAAAGTTTTACATGAGCATACACAACACAAGTTTTGAATTTAAAATATGGAACAGAACTACATATACTCCCAATTGTAGTCTGGTTAGAGCGTCCACAGTGGTACGATCAAAACCAAAGATCAAAGACCAAAACAAACGATCAAATTTGAGTTTAGTCTGTAGTGTCACGTTAAGGCAGTGGAGTATATTCAGTCGGGCGGACGTATAATCCACGCTTGCATGTGGAGCGTTGGTATAATCTTCGTTTGAGCCGGGCGGAGATATAGTTAACGCTGGTTGTGGGGCGTTGGTAAAGAATACGCTTGTTGTGGGGCGTACATATATTTCACGCTCGGAGAAGGGGCGTTTGTATAATCTACGCCTGGTGTGGCGAACGTATAATCAACGCCTGAATGAAGCGTTAGTATAATCAACGCCTGTTTTGAGGCGGACGTATAATCAACGCCTGTTTCAGGCGAACGTATAATCAACGCCTATTTTGAGGCGTACGTATAATCAACGCCTGACGTGGGGCGAACGTACAATCAACGCCTGTTTTGAGGCGTAAGTATAATCAACGCCTGTTTGAGGCGAACGTATAATCAACGCCTGACGTGGGGCGTACGTATAATCAACGCCTCCTCTTCTCTCAGACGTACGTATAATCAACGCTTGGTTTCATTCAGGCGAATGAAGGAATCAACGCCTCATGGCAGGCGTACGTATAGTGTTGGACTTCTATTAACACACGTATCTAGCACGTGTGGCATTAAAGCCCGGCCAATCTCTAACCACCACGTATAGCCCACGTGTTCACTTTCCCTTTACCCTAATCTTCTCCGTCTTCTTCTTTTCTTTTCTACCTCCTCTTTGTTTCTTTGTTTCTACCGCCCACAAACACAGCTTCTTAACAAAAACATCACAGTGACGAGCAGTAAAAGAAAAGAAAAAACCAAGATACTTGATGAACCCGGGTTACAAAAGAGGTATGTTTTTTTTTCCTTAATCTCTTTTGTTTTATCCATATTGTTGTATAATTTATTTAGGGTTTTATTTGTTAAAATTAGTTTATCTAAAATTTGGTTTTAACGAACAAATATGAATATGAAATTGGTTAAATTTAATTGGGTATGTGTGTTTTATGTTTTTTTAGAGATTAATATGTATGTGAAAAAAACCATATTTGATGATTATGTAAATTTGGTTAAATTTTTTTTTAAAATAGTTAGATTTATTAGAGCTTCCACAGTGGTTGTAAAAATTTATTTGTGGGTATTGTAATAGTTTGATTTGTGGGTATTGTAAATTTTTATTTGATTTATAATCTATTCACTAAAATTTATTAGAGCTTCCACAGTGTTATTGTAAAAATTTGATGAGATGGGATTTTTGGGTATTGTAAAAATCCGTGGTTATGTAGATTATATGGGAAATAGTTCTCACCCTTCAACTGTTTCAATCAACCTATTTCAATTGAGAGCTTCCTTTTATTGTTTTTCTTCATGTTGTCTGTTGGTAATTAATTTTAGTGAATATGGTTATCAATAATTGTAGTTATGTAAATTATTGGATTAATTTTAAATTATTGTAAATTATTGTAGTTATGTAAATTATTGGATTAATTATTGGTTTTCTGCATGTTGTATGTGAATATGGTTACCAATAACTGAATTTGTATTGTTTTTTATTGAATTTTGAGGTGATTAATTTTAGTTATGTAAATTGTAGTTATGTAAATTTTGGGAGTTACATATGTAGAAGAGCTAATTGCGTGAGTATGGAATTGATTTTTTAGTGATTTTTATGGAATCTTGAAGTGATTAAATTGGGTTGTGGAATCTTGTAATGATTTTGGAAATGCATCGATGACGATTTAATTTGTGTTTCTGGAATTATAGAATTTGGAATTGATATGGTTTGTGTTAAGGATTTATAGTATTTGGAATATAAATGGTGATGGACTAATAAAAATATTCGTTAATGAGGGTTGGTCTTTTAATAATGTAACTGCATCTATATTGTGTGTGCACAGATGTTGAACAAATTCACAGCGCGTTTCAATGGTCGCGTGAAGACGAACAAGAAACAAAAATCTGTAGCCGAAGAGGATTATAACTTAATCGCTACTGGTAAAATTAAGGAGGTTGATATTCCCCGGTTAGGTAGGTTTCCTATACTGCAAGATGATAAACCGCACGCTACTACGGACATCACATTTACAGGGGAGCACAAATTGAAGTATCAACATCGTGGATCTTTGGCATCGGTAATTCATCACTATCAAACTATTTCACAACACTGTCCTAGAGCTAAATATATTATTGAAAAAGCGGGATGGCAAAATTTACTGGACATACAATGTAGCGAAACCAACCATTCAATGGTTGATTATATTGCTGAGCGGTTTTGGGATACAACAAACACTTTTCACTTCCCATTTGGTGAGATGGGATTCACCCCCTAGATTGGCTCATGTTGACTGGACTGAGTATCGGTGATGGGCCTGATGTTCCTTATGATTCGGGGAAGTACCAATTTGAACATGTTCGTGAGCATATCTTTCCGGATATCCAAGATGTCACGCTCTGTCCAAAAGCACCGTCGTGGGTTTCAAATTCAATTACAATTAAATATTTAAGGTCATATTTCATCGAAGACAAGTTGGTTGCGGCTGAAAATGATAGCACCCTTGCTCATAGAGTAGCAATTGCCTTTTTCATGTATGTTTTGGGACATTTTTTCTTTTCTAATGCAAAGACTTATATTGATGCTGGATGGTTAGCTGCTTTTGAAAATCTTGATGTAGTAGGTGCTGCGTTTTCGAAATTGTATGCGGCACTCCGTTTATCTGGGAGGAGACAGAAGGCACTATGTGGTCCATTCCAAGTATTAGAGGTATTCTTTCAATCTAGTTATTTTTCCTCTCATTGTTTATTTTGTTGCTAAGTTATTAAATTGGCTAATTATTTTGATGGAGTAGTTTTGGGGGTATGAATACCTGGGCATATGTCGACCAGAAATCCCAGAGGCGAGTACAGAACAAAAATGGCCCGTATCTTCTAAATGGAATGTACCGAAGAATACAAATGATATTTTCCGTTGTAGAGATTTACTAAGTAAGCTTACTGCTGAACAAGTGACATGGCGCCCATGGGAATCATACAGAGAAGTTCTTGCATCTGATATGGGATGCACGGCTACGCGGCTATCAGACTCGAGATATATATTTTCTTACATGGGCATTGTGAGTTTATTTGTAAATTTTATTATATAACATATTTTTTTTCTATATAACATACTTTTTTCCTATATAACATACTTACTAAATTCTTATTCCCTTTCTAACTGTACAGCACAACATGTATCTTGGTGAAAGGTGTTGGCGGCAAAACCATTGTACTTTCGCTGTTCCTATAAGACTACACACAGTTATAGGGGATATTGGCAATATTCAAGCCGATCGCCTAAAAAAAGAAGGTTTGGTCGATGCAACAGAGATAGTGCAAGTTGTTAAAGATTATGATATATATTTACAATACTGGACAATGGTAACCAACTCCAAAGATTACGTGACTCATCCTATTTGGGAAGCCCAAACATATGGGTATGTCGGTGACTTGTATACGGTCCCAATTGAACAACCTGTTGAACATGTACATATCCCTCCTCCACATCTATTATCCCACGTAAGTGTACTTTCGACTTTTTATTGTACGTTCGATTTTTGTTGGTATATTTGTACTTATATATTTTATTTTTTCTTCACAGCATGAAGCTTACACATTATTTCAAGAAAATGCTGATTTTAATCAATAATTTAGCGAATTTACATTAAAACAAACGAAGGAGAGGATGGACGTTATCATGTCGAAAGAAGCAGAAATACAAAGGCTAAATAATGCGAACGTTGATTTGCAGCAACAACTATCTCTTTTCCGTATGCCGCACACTGTCCAACCTCAGCTTGGATACGGTTCCTTTTCCCAAACCCTGCCATCACAAGTTTGGAGTGGTATGAATCAGGGATCAGCTTCAACAATGTCCTCAATCAATACCAATCCGAGAACGCACATGCCTTTTGTGGCACCAAGATCTTCCACTTCGGATAATGATAATATGAAGGGTTAATTTGTTATGACTATTTAGATGAACTGTCTTTGGAGTTATCTTTTCTTATCTTATATAGTATAGTCATATCATATATAGTATAGTCTAATCATATATAGTATTGTCATATCAGGTCACTGACAAACACTTTATCTTTTTTGGAAAACACATTTGCGTGAACCCAAAAAAATATCTATTTTTGGTTTTTTTAATGCTCTTGAAAATGGGTTATAAATTAAAGACTGGTTTCACTCAATATATGAATAACAATACATCTCTTCTGCTTCATATAGCAATGGAACAATATGAGAAAACCGCTCATTATTGCGTGAACCAACGGCTGGTGATATTGAACTGTTGCTCAAGCAAAACAAAGACCGGGGATTTCCTGGGATGCTGGGTAGTCTAGATTGCATGCATTAGAAATGGGATAAATGTCCGTCGGCAGAATCTGGGGCTTACACCGCGTATAAAGGGAGCGAAAGTATCGTGTTGGAGGCAGTGGTGTCGTATGACCTATGGTTTTGGCATGCTTTTTTTGGTATGCCCGGTTCTAACAACGATATTAATGTTATGAACCGTTCATATGTTTTTCGAAGTCTTGTAACAGGAAAAGCACCGCCGGTGAGCTATGAGGTGAACGGACATTCATATGATATGCCGTATTATCTAGGTGATGGAATATACCCAGAGATTCCTACTATTATTACGGCCATTAAACATCCGGTGGAAAATTGTATTATCTTACATAATATGATAGTCGAGGATGAGCGTCTACCCGGTGACTGGCCACATGTTTATGAACAACGTAGCAACGCAGCACCGGTTAATATATTAAGAGGCAATAGTGACGAGTTTTCCCAAATTAGAGCTCAACAACGCCGATGTGCAATGCGTAACAAAGATGCACATATTCGCTTGCGTGATGACTTGATCGAATATATATGGGCAGAATATGGGAATTAAAAATTGTCGTTTGTCATTTCCTTTCTATTATCTCTTTGTATGTAAACATCCTCAAGTTTTAATTAAGGTCGTATGTTTCAAAAAAGTAGAAATTTAATTCAAATCAACGGAAGTAAATTTAAAATCCAAAAATTACATAATAATAATGCTAATTGTTCAGATACTAAGAAATTTAAAACATAATAATACTAATAATACTACTAATCACTAAATAGGAGAAATAATTAAGGTTTGAACTATTCCGCCTTTGTGTTAAGATTGGTTTCTTTTATTCCGAACTATGTCCGCCCTGCGAAGTCGGAAGTACTCTTGTTGTACAGGTTCCATTTTTTCAAGATCCATCATAATGATGCGAAATTCTTCGTCTTCAGCTTGCTTGGCTATTTTTGTAGCATGTTCAGCTTGTTTTGCTGCAAACTCTGCTGCTCTTTGTTCCATCTTGAATCTTGATTGTGCTTGGTAATGAGTATTGAAATTTTGTTGTTCTTTAATAATTATTCCCATCAATTCCTCTTGGTGACTGGATTTCTCTCTCCCTGTTTTCTTCAATCTTTTTGCTGCTTTTTTCCCCATCTTACGAAGATATGTGTTCTCTATGTCTCCCCCATTTGTGTCGTTACCGGTCTCTCCTTGAGTTGTTGTTTGCGGTCCTTCATCATCTTCCTCGTTATTCTCATAAGTGTCCAAATCATGCATCGTATCGAATACAAAAGTCGATCGTCGATTATATTTTATATTTTCTAACACAACTTGGTAGCACTCTTCGTGCTTAAATTTTTTCCCATCGTTGCATTCCTTGAACCTCTTGTTAACTTCTTCAAGCTGTTAATGTTTTTAAAAACACTTAAGTACATGGGCGCTTATTAAATATTAGAAAACAATGGTTGGAAAAATCAAGAATGCTTACCTTCTTTTCAGGACCCCATCCAGTATGATATTCACCTTCAACTTCTGCCTCTTTTTCCGAAAATAACGCCACATCTTTACTTATTCCCTGATATCATTTTTGCAAAGAACTCCAAGACCGCTCTGGATTATTAGGTAAATGAAGTTCAATATCATCCTTGATACGAGTCCACAACGTCGCCTCTGATTGATCAGCTCCAACACTAGAATCTTGAGATATAGATAAATGAATTTTACACATTGTTACATCTTCGATTGTCGTAAAATTTGGACCTCGTGCTACTCTTGGTGCCATTGTAAGCGAATCCGTGAAAATTTTCCAACTGATTTGAAAGCAGAAACAATATTTCTTCTTACTGGTGTGGATAGTTTGAAGTATTGGTCGTGGGAAAATGTCACAGGATCTCATGTGTATATATAGGTGTTTCTTCCGAAAAAACCTAAATGTCTTCCAAACTTTCCAACGTTCCAAATTATCCAACGTTCCATTTTCTTCAACGTTCCATTTTCTTCAACGGTCGAATTACCAACGGTATAAAAAAATTTCAAAATCAATTTTGTCTAAGTATTTTTTTTTTAAACTCAAGCTTGGGGCGTTAACTATATAAACGCTTGGCGTGGGGCGTTAACTATATCAACGCCGGGATGGGGCGTTAATTATATCACCGCCTGGCATGGGGCGTTAATTATATCACCGCCTGTCTGGGGCGTTAACTATATAAACGCCTGGCGTGAGGCGTTAACTATATCAACGCCTGAATGGGGCGTACACTTTATCAACGCCTAGCATGGGGCGTTAAGAATATCAACGCCGGGCTGGGGCGTTTGTATAATCTTCGTCTGAATGGGGCGTTCATTTTATTAACGCCTGACGTGGGGCGTAAACTTTATCAACGTCCCAACGGGCGAACATTTTATCAACGCCTGAACCGGGCGTAACTTATATACACGCCTCTTTATGGGGCGGTGACTTTACGTACGTTTCACAACAGGCGTAGATTATATATACGCCCGATGCCAAACGGTGATTATACCTCCGCTCCACTATATATAGTTTTGGTCTTGGTCCCAGACCAAATATGGTCTGGAATTTGGTTTTGGTCCAGATTTTAGTCTTTACTCCGTCCCGTTGCGTTTCGTCCCTGGATCATAATTATAGGTTTACTCGTCCATTGCAGTTGCTCTTAGCAACAAGAAAAAAATGTAAAAAGGGTTATTTTTGATCAATCTTACCCTAGTGGCAGGCTGTTCAAATTCCAAGCAAACATATGTTCTGCACCAATATCTCGCCTTATCATTGGAATCCATAGGCAAACCTATGAAGAAAATAAAAACGATACTCTGAGGCTCTTTAAGAAAGAAATTGCTGCCAAGTTCGTGAACACTAGAGTTGGAGGTTAGTTGCGGATCACAGTCTCATGGCTCACAGCGTTCCAACTATCAGCACTTCAGACTCACAGCGTTCCGAGACACTGTTTTTGGCAGCATCTCGACACTGCAAGATGATGCTGAGTGACACTGAGCGCCATGACGAAAAATGGTCTGTGAATAACGGCTATATCCGTCCCCTGAGAATGTTTCAATGATTGAAATGAGAGTTTAGATTACATAACCATTGGTAGGATATAAGCATTGTTGTGGAAACACATATATGTATAAGTCCTTATGTCTTGAACCAAAGTTTGGGAACTTTGTTGATCAAGAGAAATGGAAGTGGCGTGAGCCAAGTCCGCGAACTAAGTTCGCAAACTGGCGGAAGTTCTCGACCAGAGAATTTCTGCTGGATTTTGTGAACTCCTTCCCTGAGCTTAAGTCCGCGAACCCAGTCCGCGAACTTGAGCAGGTTATATCTAAAACCGGTTGTTCTTGAACTCATGTTTATTTAAACTAAGGAATGCTTTTGCAAACCGTGGCTATAAAGTTCATGAACCGATTCGAGTGAATCAAACCGTTTTTGCTTCGATTGTGTCTTGTGTAGTTACATAAGATCTAAACAATTGAACAACTCTCTAACTAGTTCATTTGAGTCATTTGAACTAGTTATGGTGAAGAAGAATATGGTTGATATGAAAGTAATCATATGGCTAACCACTTGGTAACTATTGCTGAACCAACAAATGTTAATGTTTGGTAACGATTCGTAAACCCAAATTGGACATTTCATTTGTGTGTAACAAGCTAAGTTTTCGATCCAACGGTTGAGAAATATTAGCTTGAATCTAATCAGGTTTTCATCTAACGGTGAATATTGAATGTTTTGTTACCAAGCTAACATTGATTGCAAACCCTGATTTGAAAACTATATAAGGGAGAACTCTAACAACTGAGAAACCTAATCCCCACACCTTACGTATGATACTAGTTGCATAACTAGATTCAATTCTCCTTTAACCTTTGGTTTCTTCTTCTAAAACCAGGTTAACGACTTAAAGACTTCATTGGGATTGTGAAGCCAGACCGATACTACTTTTCTCGTAGTTGTGTGATCTGATCTTGTTGTTTCTATCGTACAAGTACAATTAAAATAATTGGCTTGAGATTTTATATCTCCGATAGGCAAGATAGAAAAGTAATCACAAACACTTCGTCTCATCGTTTGTGATTCCACAATATCTTTTTCGCTGCGTCGATTAAGATTATTGTGACTTATCCTTTTCCTCTTGGTTTATTCATATTCTTTATTTTTCTTTTTAAAGTTGTAGAGGAATGAGACTTATCTTTTTCCTCCATGATTGATGGCTTAACAATCATATTAACATCTTTTCTATCAAAAGACATGATGCTTGGAGTCTCCATACAAGTATGGAATTGTGAAAGGAATACACAAATAAAGCTCAACAAGCAATCTTGTGATAAAAAGAGTTTTTCAATGAAGGAAAAAGGAATGTTGGGTTACGGAACCTATATACAGAGTAGGATTCATGTACGACCAATTCATAACCCTAAAGAAGGTAGAATTGTCGATTTTAACCCCTTTTTAATGAATAAAGAAATTATTTTCAATACCAATTTATGATATGAAAAGATCAACAGAATTCCAAAAACAAAAAGCAACCAAAAAGAAGAAAAAAAATATTTTCCTAAAGCCCGAATTCTCCAAACTCTTGTCTCTTTGAAGTCAGGCACATGAGACAAGATGCACTTTCAACACAATTAAATGGTATTGGGGTGAACAATAATCTTTCCACCATACACTTCTTGTACGAAATTCTTAATACCCTTTTTCACAGAATGTTTAGACCTTGTTATTTTCTGGAGAGATCTAATTAATTCTTTAGATATTAACTTTTTCGGAAAGGAAATGATTTTTTTACTTACTTCAGATGAATTAGACTTCTGAACAAGTTTGAGCTTGTTTATTAATCGATTTTCTCTTCGTTGAAGTTTATTGACATATATTATTTTATGTTTGTACTTGTAATACTTAGAGAGTTCATGACCCGTAAAAGCACAATAAGAACATGTCAATGTGGAGAATGGTTCAGATACCATAGCTGAGCATGTTGCTAAACAAATTGAGGTCCCTGAAACATGTGAAATAGAATTTTCAGTAGACAGAGAAATATCCATTTTATCCTCCATAGTGGTTGACAAAGTTTCTCCACGAAGAATATCAAGATTGATGTACGTATTGCTACAATTATCAAAATAAATTTTTTCACCAAGGAGTGCAACACTTGACTTTTCATCTTCATCTGAATCACAGTGATCAAACATCTGATAGACGCATATATGTGTCTATTTTGTTCTCAATTCTCTGTATTGTCAGTACTTGTTTTCGTCCTTATTATGGTATTTTGCGTGTTTGTAGGTATTTTTGGGAAATAAATAATTTTGGAAAAATCGGCTCGAAAAATTATGCGGAGCATCCCCGGTGGAAATTTGTTATTCGGACTCTCATTTTGGTTAAGGGGAAACCCAATTACTAAGGGGCCCTCAGTTGGGCATTTGCTATTTTCACTCCACAGACGGTTAGGGGGACACCCTTCTTCACGATTTGAAAATTCAAAATGGCGGGAAAGTTCATGCAGTTCACGGAAGAAATTTGGGTTCGATCTTGTGTGGGATTTGAGCGAGATTCAATCACTGGATTTTGTTTTGATTGACCTGCTTGGGCTAAACAGGGATTGTATGGTTAATGGATTCGATCCAGTTGGGCTAGAACATCGAGTCTTGGTTAAACATGGAAGAGAGATTATCACGGGATATTGGATGATACGTAACTGCATGTGAGAATATTTTCTTCTTTATTCAACAAGATTCGACCAATCAAGCCAGGATAAACAAGGAAATCCAGCTCAGAACAAACGTGTGAGAAGTGAACAGGAAAGTAGCTAACAGAAGACACGTGAAAGGTGAACAGGGAAAGACAATATTCCCGTGAAAATAAAAATCATTAAGGGAGAATTATTTGCATTTAACTCGGATTATCTCGGTGCTTTTGAGTATAAATATGTCTATGGGGTTGAATAGAATGGTTGTCGAGAGTTGGGAGGAGAGAAGGAACGCTGCAGAATCGAGAACCATGATTTCTCTCTGTTGCTGCTGCTGCCATTGATGAAGATGAAGAACACGAAGAACAGACATCCAAAGACCGTCGTTCTTCAACAGTGTCTAAGACGCACGGCCGTGAGTCGTAGTTCGTCGTACAACATCAGTTATCATTTATCGTTCTTCTTGTAACAGCTGAACAGCGCCTTTGCAACAGTTATTTCTATTGCGATTTTTCTGTTCAATTGTTTTACACCTTTTCATCATTTTTAAACCACTTTTTGAGCAATAAATAATTATTTTGAGAGCATTTTTACTATGATGAGCTAAAACCCAACACTGGGACGACGGAGGAGGCCAAACTTCATACTTGGGGTAATTTCATTTAATTCTTTTTTATGACTTTTGCATTAATTTAAAATTAAAATATGATTTGAATTAATTGGTTGTTATTTAATTTGATGATGTATGCTTGGCTTAGGTGTTTTGATACATCATGCTTAGGACTTACAATCAATGTTTTGAAAATCTACTTTGGCAAAATAAGAGTCCATATAATTTATGTTTTGAACTATAATCGCCTAGAATTAAATTCTGAACCACTTGAAAATGAAAAATGACCGAATCTTTAGTCCCAGTGTTCTTGCCCATATTGTTAATATTTTTTGTATATATTTTTATTTTTAAATCTTTACAAGTCCGAGCAACGAACCTTTACTACCACTTTCAATATTATAACAAAATGGCGCCGCCGACGCGGACTTGTATATAGGTTTATTCTTATTATTTTTTTATTATTTGTTCCTTTTTACTTTGTCTTTTTTATTTGATTTACAGGTTCGAAGTGGAGCACTAAGGACTTGGAGAGGAAAAAGCTTAAAGCGAAAAGCGAAAAGAGAAGAAAAAAGGACAATTTTAGGATTTAATTTTTAATTTTTTTAAAGTGTGCGAGGAAAACTGTAATTTATTTTTTTTGGACTTTGGACTTTAAACAATTGGACATTATTTATTTTTTTAACCCTACGGAAGGGTATTATTAAAAAAAAAATATTATATAAACTGTGTGCAGGGAAGGACGACGATTACTATATCGTCTCGGCCCCTCGGGTTCGCACACGGCATAGGAGTCGTGGCCCGAGTCGACAACAACGGTTCATCCCCCGTCTGGTACGGGAGGTAAGTCCAATCGAAACACCCGCGAATCTCCTGCAAGCGGGTTACTGTCTGCCTTAAGGTGATAATTGTTTGAGGACGAACCGGACTGTCTTTATTTTCCTAGTAAAGGGCAAGGCCTGGCCTAAACAAGATAAGGGTTCGGATTTCATCACTGTTCCCTTCTTGCCCGCCTTAGGAAAACGAAACCTAACGCGAACCCAAGATTAAAATTTGGAATAGAACGAGACCGATAGGGTAACGAGCTTAATAGGAAACTCGTTCGAAAAATATTGGTTGCTCTTTAAGCACACTCCAAAGTTCATGATGGTTTCTGTGAGTTGAATGCGTGACTGCGCCGCCTTGTGATAGCGGTGAGGCCTTGGGTATCAAAGCTCCACTGAGCTTCCCTCGCCTCAATTCAACTTACTTTGACTCGGATTGATTCCAGAGGGGTTTACTCAAATTGCAACGAATTCCCTTTCAAAAGATAGAAGCTGGTCTAGAAACAATCTAAGTGGAGATATCATGCTTTTTGTTTGCTAGAAATCTTTAGGTTTTCTTTGGTGGAGTCGAGTCGGCCTTGTTTGTGATTGTATAGAATCCCTCTGTAGTTTATATTTCTTCGGTGATGAATCCTTTTGAGGAGACGCCACCTGAGATGACGTTGCGAGAATATATGTCTAGAAATTCTCGTTATCAAGAGACGTCTTCGGAAATGACTCTTGGTGAATATATGCGTGGGCAGCGATATATGGATACTCCAACTTTTATTGAGGAATCACCTCTAACGATCTATGTTAAATATTATAAACATAGACCATGTAGTTGGAAACAAAGATTGAGAATTATTAAATGTCAAAAATTATATTATGATGATGAAGATAGTGCTGATGAAGAATCGGAAATGTGTGGGAATAGTGATCAGGAATTTGTTACCCCAGTTGAGCCTTATAATGATTATATTATTTCTGGTTCAGATCCTAATAATTTTAAAAATTATTCACATATTCAAAAGGACGAGGATTTGACTAGAGATACCACCGTTTTAGACGATGTAGTTCATGATCCTTTAGCCTGCAGTATGTTGGATAATCCATTATTTGATGTGCCTATCAGTGAATCGGAGGAGGTAACTATGATTAAAACCTTAGTTTATGAGTGATGAGTGCTAAAAAGTGCATATTTCTATATATTTTTCTTGGCATTTAACTCATCTTTTGTGCATTAATTCTACATTTTATCCCATATTCTGTATTTTCTTTGTTTTCAAGAATAAATATTTTTCTTAATTAATTTTGTATTTTTAGGTAATAAATGAAGTTTGGATGAATTGCGGAGCGGAAAAGAGCAGAAAAGTAGTAGAAAGCCGGAAGAAATTACGCAAGGAAGCCGCGAAGAATGGTGCGCACAAGTCCAAAGAGCTAGGAATGGGCTCAAGAAGGAAGAATTGTTCTTAAAGAAGATATGGGCTTGGCATACCCAAGGCCTAAAACCCTTACCCAAACCCATTTTCTATATCCATAACCGCCTCCATTCTCAGCCGTTAGATGGGACTACATCGAAATCCTACGGTCGCTCCTTCGTAGAGCATCAAAATCTGAAGTCTCTGACAAACACCACAGCGCCTAAATTCCAAGCCTTCATATTAGATTGTAGTTGAATCCAACGATCTCTTCTATGCCTGTGCATCAAAACTAGATACTCCCGATCTACACTACAATACCTAACATCATCTAACACCGTTGACTTCGTTGTGTTTCAAAATCCAACGGTTGCAGCGATTCATCTCTCATCTCACCGTTAGATCTACCAACCATCTTCGCATCCCGCAGCTCAGAGTCACAGAACATCAAAATTTGATGAAGCCTCTCAACACTCTAAAAACCTAATACCCATACCTCCAAATCGACCACTTCTTCTTCTTTTCTTTCTTTCTTCTTCACCCATCCCTGTTGCAGAACCACCACCACCTACCCTGCCACTGCCATCGCCACCACCTACTCCATAGCCACCTAAACACCACCAAACACCTAACCCTTCATCATTAGCACACTCTACACCTCCCTCAACAACCAATTTCACCTCCTCTCACGCCACAGAAATCCTAGGTGTGAAATAGGTGAAATAGGATGATGAGATGGAGATAATCAGAGGCATGGAGAGGAGCAGGAGACTAAGGAGAAGAATGGGTCGAAGTCAGTAGCGTGTAATCACATCAATTTGGGTAAGAATTTACCAAACCCTAGTTCTGTCAATTTGGGGGTTTTTACATAAATCCTAATTAGGTTGAGATAGAGCATGGAGAAGATAAAGTGGGTGATAAAGGGTAGGTAATTGAACCTAACTGTGATTTTCTGTCACATTAGGTAGAACCCTAATGTCTACTGTTTTGGGAATTTTTGGGTGAAAAGGGTGTAAACCCTAATTATGTAATTGGGTATAAAAGGGGATATTGGGTGAGTGTTGGAATCATGCCTGGATTAACCAGAGCATCAGTAGAATAGTTTAGTTTTGTTATGAACTGTAGCTTTGAGGGTTTCAATCTTTTCAATTCCATGATTCTCAATTCAAATGCATTGTTAATTTTAGCTGTTCTGAACTCCACCATGTATTTAATTTGAGTGTGTGATTGTTACATTTTATATCAAGCTCCTGTTCATGTTTATCTAGATGCTGGAATAGCCAGTGTCCAGAACTTTGATGTTCTGTATATGTTCTACTCTTGGTATTCACTGTGTAATGTTCATGTGTTTAATTCCTTTCCCTGTTTTATTGTCCTGCTGATGTTGTTGTTAATGTGATGTTTTGGGAGAACTGGATTAGCCAGTCTCTCCAATTTTTGTGTTGTTCCTGTTAATCATGTGTTGTTCCATCTGTTCTCTCATGTTCTCATTAGCTGAGGCTCAGATGAAGCTTTAGTGGACTGTTAGGTAGTGGAATGTTAGGTTAGAAGCCTTAGTGCACTGAATTGATTGAGCAATGGGAGAAATCAGTGCTCACTAGTGCTTGTGATTGATTGTACTGTCAAAAGACAGTCAATACTAGGAGCACATCAGTTGAGCAAGCTGATTATCTTGCTATTCCCTTTTTGTATGCTTAGGATCTTAAGTTGGCCTTAACTGTCACTTAGTTCCATTAGGGATTCAACCTAGAACTACACTATCTGGATAGGTCACAAGGTGGATTCATAACCTAGTTGTGTTGTTTCTCTGTTTTGTATATGTAGTTTTGCTCCCCTGCCATTGCCCTTGGCTTAGGCCTTGGTTCTTTCTCTTTGCTTCATTTCCATTGCCATCTTCACTGCCATTTTCACCATTTCCTTTGCTTTTCTTCACTATCACTCTCCACTGTCACTGTCACCTATTTTGTGTTTTGTATTTGTATCTGTTTTCTTGTGTTTATTGTTTTATCATCCATTGTCTCATTATTTCACTACCATCTTCATTGCTTTGTAAATATCACAGCTTCACTGCCACTATTTGCTCTTTCTTCTCATTTGTTTCTCATGTTCTTGTTACTGCATTCATTACCTTGTTTTACAAAAGCCCAGTGTAATCTAGTTCATAGCTCAGAAGCCTAGCTAATCTAAAGGCCCAGCCAACTGAGCCCAAGGCTCAGTTCATTCCAAAAATCAAAGGTCCAGTCCACTGTGGACTTAATCAAAGCCCAAGGCCCAGTGCAATTCAAAAGACCAAAAGCCCATAAGTTCACAGTCAATCCAAAAGCCCACTGAGCCCAAAACCATTTCATTGTTACAAAAACCCACTAAGCCCAAAGCACAATTAGAAGCCCAATAGCAATTTAGAGCCCAAATAGCTAGAAACTCCAAACACCCCCAGTCTCTGTGGATCGACCCGTACTTGCACGAGCTACAACTGACGACCGTGCACTTGCGGTATTACTGTAGGCCCGCGTTTTTATTTCGCTTCAATTTTATACGCTTTTCCGGGCCCACCAAGTTTTTGGCGCCGCTGCCGGGGACTCGGGTTTGTTTCTCTAGTAGTTTTATTAGCTATTTTTGCATTTCACTGCATAGCATTTGCATCTGCATCTGTTTCACTTCATTTGTTGTTGGACCTGCTGTTCTGAACCAGTTTTTCCTCTGCTGGGACGCCACCAAGGAAAAGAACCAAAACCCAACTGGGTTTTTGCAACAATATCAGAGCAGCTGGGCTGTGCTTAAAAGGTAACCCATGTAAGAGAACCCGAATTGTGGGCTTCCAATTTTTAATTGTGGGCTTGTAATATTAAAGCCAATTTTTGGGCTTTTTATTTTCTGTTGGGTTTGTAATTAATTTTTGTGGGCTTGTTTGTTTAATTTGTGGGCTTGTATTTAATTTTTGTGAGCTTGTTTAATTTGGATTGGTATTTTGTATTCTGGGTTTTTAAACCCAGCTGAGCTTGTTACCGATCACGCTAGGTTAACTCGTTAGTGGGCCGAGTACCCAAATTCTAGGCCGAGATTTTGGACTCAGTTTCACCAAACGTTTTCAAACCAGCTGAGCCAAAGCAAACACAAAACCAACAGTGGGCTTGCTCCCATTCAAAAACCAAATTTTATTTTCTTTTAAAATAAATAAATAAATAAAAAAAAAAAATTTGCTCCTAATTTCAAAAACCAAAATTTTTTCTCCCTCTTTAAAAACCAAAATTTTATCCCAAGCAAAACCAAATTTTCTTTTCAAAACCCTTTCCCAAAAATCCAAACCCTTTAAAAACCAAATTTTGAGCTTTGTAAACTCTTTACTTAGCCTTTGAGCCCAATCATGTCTAGATCTTTTTCTACAGTTGGGGAATACAACAAATCCCTTAGAGAACTTGCATATGGACAAACTTCACGTTATGAACCTTCCACGGACCATGATGTCAATAGTCATAGGCATTATTATGGACATTTTCAAAGTCCCGAGCCGCAATGCATGAACCCTAATGACTATTCATACATGCATCATTCATCACAACGTGAAAATGAACATTTTGCTAGTGCCTCACTCACACAATCATCACTGATCGATCAATTAAAAGCTCGAATCACAGCTTTAGAAATGCAATCACATGAGGAATCTGTCACATCTAATTTTCTTAGGCAACCTGAAATCTATGCATGTCCCGCATGTGGTAGTTTAGACCACCCTGTTGAGAATTGTCATATTTTGCATAATTTTAGGCAATATAGAGAAAATCCAAGGTATGAAATGCCCATAAATTGTGAGAATGGTAGTCATTGGGACCATAATCAATCCTTTGAGGGTTGCGATCAATATTTTGTAAACCCTAATGACCATGCACACATGTACCATTCACCACAATTTGAACATGAAGAATTTTGTACTCCCATGAATTTAGACTCCACCACAGAAGCTTTAAGACTCAGTAAGCAAAACTTTGATAGATCTACATCACGAATTCATGCATATTTAGATCAGATTTTGCTTCACCTACAAAAGGAGGAAATTCATGAGGAAATGTATGTTGTCCCTAATGAAGTGTCTAGTCCCATTCATCTAAATGATGTTGAATATGAACCTAATTTAGAGGAACATGAATCGACTAATGACACCACCACTGTTAATGAGGACCAAATGCATGCTACCATGATGATGATTATGATGATTATGATGATATGTTAGAAGAACATGAAAATATTGTGGAACCTGTTGGTTCAATAACATATGGCTTCTCGCCCTTGACCTTCATGAATGTTGTTTTTTCTAATAATCATTGTAATTCGTATGATTTTGATATTGACATGGGATTCGTACAATTATTCTGTGAAGATGAGCATGACATAGGAATAGTTGAATCTTCTGTAGACACTAATGCTAATATGCATGAAAATATATTTGATGTGTCTGATTCTCTACCTAGGTCACATTGTGATATTTCTCCTGATTTTCCGATGCATGAGAATAAATTTGTTGATGATGTTGATGACTCTGATTATGATCTTGCCAATTTGTTTGATGATTGTGAGCATGTTGTGACACGTGTAGAAGACTTAGGAGATGTTGATGTGATTAGTAATGATGTGCCTATCGTCCTACATAAGTCACAATCTGATGGCCTTCCACCCAACCTAGATTTGGTTTGTACCCATATTGTCAAACCGACTTTTCTGAGAGTCCCTAATCTAGGTTTGGAACTGTGTGCTTCCCAAGTCCTGTTGGACCATTTTGCATTTAAATATAATATCTTTGAGGAACCACAGTTGGAAATTGCATGTTTGCCCGTCCATAGCAAAGTACACTTTGAGTTAGATCTTGTGCATGATGAACCCCCAAAACTGCGCGATTTTGTTATCAAAATTATATCTTCTGTAAAATCCAGGTTTGGGGGTAGCTCATTTGGTTTCACAGCTTCACGTGCTTTTCTTTCATGTGTGAAGTTGTTGAAACCGCTACACTTTGTCTTTTGGGTTGATCCTCAACTCTTTAGACTTTTGGTGTATGGTGAATTTTTTGTATATAATCCAGTAGATAAATTTTAAAACCCTTTTTGTTCCTTTTGTATATATTTTGCTAATCCAATATGATCTCGGCTGACATATGTTGGATTCTTGCCTTGAATAACGGAGTTCTAATATTGCTTTCGCCGAAATCGGGTATTCTCTTTCCTTTTTCTCTACTCAACATGATCCTCTTCATATGTTGTATTATAATTTTGTTCATATTTTGAAACATTGAGGACAATGTTTAGTTTAGGTTTGGGGGTATAGAGTAGATACCACGATAATATGCCATAATTGAAAACAAGAACTCCTTCTTTTTGAAAAAATTTAAAAAAAAAAATCATAAAAAATGGAGCTCATTTACCTTGAAATGTTGACTCTTGTGCAAATATGTAATTATTAGGAGTCTTAGTCTAGATATTTAGGCACCCTGATTCTAGCACAATTCACATAGTGATAAGAAATTTGCACGCGCACGATCTACCAATACATGTATAGCCTCGATCTTCAAGGTGTTTGATAGGAAGTCACAATTGCCAATCACTTTAGAATACTGAACGAAACTTGACTAGCTTGTTCTTTGGTTGGTTGGGATAGAAGGTGGAGGTTACATTAAGAAAGACAACCATCGAATTTAACTGGGTGCATCAAAAAGGGCTACCTCTTGCTAAGAGTCATGTAATTTTTTGTTTCCTTTTGTATTTGTATCAACTGTTTCCTTATCAAAAAAAAAAAAAAATCAAGTATTTATCAATTCCATCCTCTCTTGTTCCAAAAATAAAAGAGAGTAGTCAATGTAAATAAGAGTCATTTTGTTGTTTCATTGTAATAAGCAAGGAAGGGTTTATGCCATTGATGTACAACGTGAGTAATTGTGAAATACCTCCAACTCATTCACAATTCTCGTAAAGTCCGGACAGCTAGCTAGATTTCGACCTCGGTTCTTAGCCTGAGAAACTATCTCTTGGTGATTAGTAGTCATAACATCCGATCTTTCTTTACACATGTGAGATACACTTTACACTCTTATCACATGTCTTTTTTTGTTATCAGTGCTAGGATTGTGCCTTTGATAGCTAGATTGACATCTCCATTTTGCTGTGAGCTTAAACTGTCTTGCACATGTCACATTTGATGGAATATGAGCTTATATTTTGACCTAGAACTTTGTAGGTACGTTCTAAGCAAACCTTCACGAGACTTAACTCGTCCACTAGGGACACTTAGTGGTTTAAAAGGCTTAGTGCATACGCTAAATGCATTCGAGAGACCAGCGACAGTGGTATAGGTAGGATTTCCTTAGTTTTGTTTTACTTGAGGACAAGTAAAATTCAGGTTTGGGGGTATTTGATGAGTGCTAAAAAGTGCATATTTCTATATATTTTTCTTGGCATTTAACTCATCTTTTGTGCATTAATTCTACATTTTATCCCATATTCTGTATTTTCTTTGTTTTCAAGAATAAATAATTTTCTTAATTAATTTTGTATTTTTAGGTAATAAATGAAGTTTGGATGAATTGCGGAGCGGAAAAGAGCAGAAAAGTAGTAGAAAGCCGGAAGAAATTACGCAAGGAAGCCGCGAAGAATGGTGCGCACAAGTCCAAAGAGCTAGGAATGGACTCAAGAAGGAAGAATTGTTCTTAAAGAAGATATGGGCTTGGCATACCCAAGGCCTAAAACCCTTACCCAAACCCATTTTCTATATCCATAACCGCCTCCATTCTCAGCCGTTAGATGGGACTACATCGAAATCCTACGGTCGCTCCTTCGTAGAGCATCAAAATCTGAAGTCTCTGACAAACACCACAGCGCCTAAATTCCAAGCCTTCATATTAGATTGTAGTTGAATCCAACGATCTCTTCTATGCCTGTGCATCAAAACTAGATACTCCCGATCTACACTACAGTACCTAACATCATCTAACACCGTTGACTTCGTTGTGTTTCAAAATCCAACGGTTGCAGCGATTCATCTCTCATCTCACCGTTAGATCTACCAACCATCTTCGCATCCCGCAGCTCAGAGTCACAGAACATCAAAATTTGATGAAGCCGCTCAACACTCTAAAAACCTAATACCCATACCTCCAAATCGACCACTTCTTCTTCTTTTCTTTCTTTCTTCTTCACCCATCCCTGTTGCAGAACCACCACCACCTACCCTGCCACTGCCATCGCCACCACCTACTCCATAGCCACCTAAACACCACCAAACACCTAACCCTTAATCATTAGCACACTCTACACCTCCCTCAACAACCAATTTCACCTTCTCTCACGCCACAGAAATCCTAGGTGTGAAATAGGTGAAATAGGATGATGAGATGGAGATAATCAGAGGCATGGAGAGGAGCAGGAGACTAAGGAGAAGAATGGGTCGAAGTCAGTAGCGTGTAATCGCATCAATTTGGGTAAGAATTTACCAAACCCTAGTTCTGTCAATTTGGGGGTTTTCACATAAATCCTAATTAGGTTGAGATAGAGCATGGAGAAGATAAAGTGGGTGATATAGGGTAGGTAATTGAACCTAACTGTGATTTTCTGTCACATTAGGTAGAACCCTAATGTCTACTGTTTTGGGAATTTTTGGGTGAAAATGGTGTAAACCCTAATTATGTAATTGGGTATAAAAGGGGATATTGGGTGAGTGTTGGAATCATGCCTGGATTAACCAGAGCATCAGTAGAATAGTTTAGTTTTGTTATGAACTGTAGCTTTGAGGGTTTCAATCTTTTCAATTCCATGATTCTCAATTCAAATGCATTGTTAATTTTAGCTGTTCTGAACTCCACCATGTATTTAATTTGAGTGTGTGATTGTTACATTTTATATCAAGCTCCTGTTCATGTTTATCTAGATGCTGGAATAGCCAGTGTCCAGAACTTTGATGTTCTGTATATGTTCTACTCTTGGTATTCACTGTGTAATGTTCATGTGTTTAATTCCTTTCCCTGTTTTATTGTCCTGTTGATGTTGTTGTTAATGTGATGTTTTGGGAGAACTGGATTAGCCAGTCTCTCCAATTTTTGTGTTGTTCCTGTTAATCATGTGTTGTTCCATCTGTTCTCTCATGTTCTCATTAGCTGAGGCTCAGATGAAGCTTTAGTGGACTGTTAGGTAGTGGAATGTTAGGTTAGAAGCCTTAGTGCACTGAATTGATTGAGCAATGGGAGAAATCAGTGCTTACTAGTGCTTGTGATTGATTGTACTGTCAAAAGACAGTCAATACTAGGAGCACATCAGTTGAGCAAGCTGATTATCTTGCTATTCCCTTTTTGTATGCTTAGGATCTTAAGTTGGCCTTAACTGTCACTTAGTTCCATTAGGGATTCAACCTAGAACTACACTATCTGGCTAGGTCACAAGGTGGATTCATAACCTAGTTGTGTTGTTTCTCTGTTTTGTATATGTAGTTTTGCTCCCCTGCCATTGCCCTTGGCTTAGGCCTTGGTTCTTTCTCTTTGCTTCATTTCCATTGCCATCTTCACTGCCATTTTCACCATTTCCTTTGCTTTTCTTCACTATCACTCTCCACTGTCACTGTCACCTGTTTTGTGTTTTGTATTTGTATCTGTTTTCTTGTGTTTATTGTTTTATCATCCATTGTCTCATTATTTCACTACCATCTTCATTGATTTGTAAATATCACAGCTTCACTGCCACTATTTGCTCTTTCTTCTCATTTGTTTCTCCTGTTCTTGTTACTGCATTCATTACCTTGTTTTACAAAAGCCCAGTGTAATCTAGTTCATAGCTCAGAAGCCTAGCTAATCTAAAGGCCCAGCCAACTAAGCCCAAGGCTCAGTTCATTCCAAAAATCAAAGGTCCAGTCCACGTGGACTTAATCAAAGCCCAAGGCCCAGTGCAATTCAAAAGACCAAAAGCCCATAAGTTCACAGTCAATCCAAAAGCCCACTGAGCCCAAAACCATTTCATTGTTACAAAAACCCACTAAGCCCAAAGCACAATTAGAAGCCCAATAGCAATTTAGAGCCCAAATAGCTAGAAACTCCAAACACCCCCAGTCTCTGTGGATCGACCCGTACTTGCACGAGATACAACTGACGACCGTGCACTTGCGGTATTACTGTAGGCCCGCGTTTTTATTTCGCTTCAATTTTATACGCTTTTCCAGGCCCACCAATGAGCCTTTCTCTGATAATCCTTTATATGATTGTGATGATGGTTTAGAGGAACCGGTTTATCCTGAGAATACTGTTTTAGAGTCATACGATTTAGAAACTATAGTCTTAGATGAACTCGTAGAGATGAGTGAGGATGCATCGCAAGATTACAACTTAGAAGAATCAATTTCCCATTTTCAAGAATCTGATGACCTACAAATTAGGGAAGTTGTGACTAGTCTATCTAGAGACACTGAAAACTCTAAGTTTGGGGGTGAGTATCATCCTCCATGTGCTTTAACTCTTAGTAAGGTCCCTCACTTGGGACTTGACATCAATGCCTCAACCATCTTACAAGATTATCTTCATACTCGTTTTCCAGAACCTAATGATATCCAACAAGAGTCTCAACTGTTAGAAACCCATCCTCTGGTTGATGTGTTTAACCCAGGCAATAATACCAAGATTGATTTTGTTTTCCCACCAAATAGTTTTCTTCCAAATGTGGGAACATATAGATTTCAAATATGTCGAATATTAAGTTGTGAGACTAAACCTAAATGCCTTAGGAAATTAGAATCGACACATTTGCTTAAGAATGACCACTACTCTCACTATGGTCAATTATGTAAGTCAAACCTGATTGACTTAGAGGATCCTCAGTTATTTAGGTTATTATTATTTTGTGATTCTAAGTTATTATTTGACTTTTTCCAGACTCTAGGACCTAATAATTTGGATCCAACCTATGAGGAAATGCATCCGAGGAAAATATTTTATTTAGACCCTTTCATAGAACCTGAACCTGAACCACAATTAGATATAAATATCTTAATAAGGAAACTAGATAAGGGCATGCTATACTTGTTCACTTTCTTGGGTTATTGTAGTTTCCTTTGGTCAGCTCTATTTCTTTTTGAAGACCCACAGTTATTTCGACTGTTACTTTATGGTTCGAGTTGACTAATCCTTTCCTAAGTCTTGCTGAAGACTTTAAACTTAGCACTTCTTGGGAGGTAACCCAATATTCTTGCGACACGGTAATATCTTTCCTTATCTCTTTTGCTTCAAATGGTAACAATTTCTCCTTGTTCATGCTTTTAATTTCATCTTTAGAACATTGAGGACAATGTTAGATTTAAGTTTGGGGGTATGGGAGAAACTTTTTAGTTGCAGTATGAATAAATAAACTCCAGAGCCTAGAAATTTATGCGTATTAAGGATAGCACTAACCAATCTAAGTGGATGGAAACATTTTTGTTTTAGGAGTTGAGGAACCAATCTGACTAGATGGAAACATCTATAGAGTCTATTCATAAAAGCACAGAGCTCAGGTGTTAGAATTAACATGATAGTTTCGCCATATCTCGTCGAGTCCTTTTCACTTTCTATTTTTAGTTTTCTTTTATTTCAAGTGATTTGGTGGGGCACACGTTAAAAACTGTCGCTTTATTGCGACACTTTTCCACTCCTTTCCGCGACTGAGTCGTTGTACCAACAGCACTATCTCTGTGTCGTTGATTCTGGACGCCTTCTGTGGGTCGCAGAATCCTGTTTTATACTATTTACTTATCTTTCTCTTCATTGTAAAACACTTTTGAGCATCAATGAAATTCTTTGAGAGGTTTTCCAATATGATGAGCGACTAATTCCCTCGTAACCAAGGCAATGGAGGAAGCTATTCACGCAACATAAATGGGTAACTATTTCATTTAATTATATAATTCACCTAATCGCTGCTTTTGCAGAGTTTTAAATTATTTGAATGATTGTCTTAATTATTTGTTATTCAGTTTGATAGGTTATGCTTGGTTTAATCTCTTGATAATCTATGCTTAAGGTTTACAAATAATGTTTGAGAATCTGTATGATTGATAGTGAATTAAAGATAAAAGAGGACTTAAGAATTAAATAGAGTTTTGAAATATTTATCCTTCAATTTTGCATAATAGTGGAATCTAGTGTCTTGGTTACCTCTCGCCCAAACTGTTAATATTTTTGTATATATATTTTTAAATCTAAAAATCCATCACCTTCACAAGTTCGAGTTTGAACGATACCCCTTACCACTACAACTACAACCCCCACGAAAAATCTATAATTGCAGTATGAATAAATAAACTCCAGAGCCTAGAAATTTATGCGTATTAAGGATAGCACTAACCAATCTAAGTGGATGGAAACATTTTTGTTTTAGGAGTTGAAGAACCAATCTGACTAGATGGAAACATCTATAGAGTCTATTCATAAAAGCACAGAGCTCAGGTGTTAGAATTAACATGATAGTTTCGCCATATCTCGTCGAGTCCTTTTCACTTTCTATTTTTAGTTTTCTTTTATTTCAAGTGATTTGGTGGGGCACACGATTCAAGTTGTTACCTTTGCTAGGGTGAAATAGAGTGACTGAGTTACCTTTACAAAAAAAAAAAAAAAAAAAGACCGGACCAGTTAGACCAATCGGAATAAGTATTAACACTTGGATAGCAATATGCGTGTGTTCTCCCTGTTTCCGTAGCCTAAGCAAGCGTGGAATGCAGGACCCGTGGGAGCTATCGTGTAATCTGCTGACAAGAAGCATGCGCTTAGATCAAAAAGATCTATTCATGTCGTTAAGTTAAAAAAAAAAAAATGGTTATTGTTATGTGTAGTCAACTGCTGGTTCCCTTGTATTTGCCAGTTTTTTGATCTAGATTTAAGTTATTGACCACTGGTTCCCTTGTATATGCCAGTATGTTAATATTAGTCAGACCGATATCTCAGTCATTTAGGTTAGGTTCATCTTGGCAGAGGCCTTCAGACAGATATGGGAAACACCGTTCGCTTTTCAACCATCTACATTTTTCTTTTTCCATCTTCTTAATCTTTTCATGTGATTAGTATGACTCCGAGTATGATGTCCATCGTGAAACTATCTTAGTAGAGCTCTGTCACTTATATGAATTTTAGTATGCTTGAGTGCAAACTCGTGTACAACAATTGGAATTTCGCATCAGGGTTCTTCCTCTTAGAGTCAATAATTGTATGCAAACCAAGGAGGTTCTTTAGTGCTTTCCAAGGTTCTGCGTAGATAGCTAGGGTCTGGAGTATTGGTTTTGTGGGTACACCTCTGGTAAACCCTCCGGAGACCACACTCCGCCACTAGGGCCACCTAGGGGTTCAAATGATTTTCCTTTCTAGAATAAATTTGCTCGAGGACTAGCAAATAATAAGTTTGGGGGTATTTGATAAACGCATATATGTGTCTATTTTGTTCTCAATTCTCTGTATTGTTAATACTTGTTTTCGTCCTTATTATGGTATTTTGCGTGTTTGTAGGTATTTTTGGGAAATAAATAATTTTGGAAAAATCGGCTCGAAAAATTATGCGGAGCATCCCCGGTGGAAATTTGTTATTCGGACTCTCATTTTGGTTAAGGGGCAACCCAATTACTAAGGGGCCCTCAGTTGGGCATTTGCTATTTTCACTCCACAGACGGTTAGGGGGACACCCTTCTTCACGATTTGAAAATTCAAAATGGCGGGAAAGTTCATGCAGTTCACGAAAGAAATTTGGGTTCGATCTTGTGTGGGCTTTGAGCGAGATTCAATCACTGGATTTTGTTTTGATTAACCTGCTTGGGATAAACAGGGATTGTATGGTTAATGGATTCGATCCAGTTGGGCTAGAACATCGAGTCTTGGTTAAACAGGGAAGAGAGATTATCACGGGATATTGGATGCTACGTAACTGCATGGGAGAATATTTTCTTCTTTATTCAACAAGATTCGACCAATCAAGCCAGGATAAACAAGGAAATCCAGCTCAGAACAAACGTGTGAGAAGAGAACAGGAAAGTAGCTAACAGAAGACGCGTGAAAGGTGAACAGGGAAATAAAATATTCCCGTGAAAATAAATATCATTAAGGGAGAATTATTTGCATTTAACTCGGATTATCTCGGTGCTTTTGAGTATAAATATGTCTATGGGTTTGAATAGAATGGTTGTCGAGAGTTGGGAGGAGAGAAGGAACGCTGCAGAATCGAGAACCATGATTTCTCTCTGCTGCTGCTGCTGCCATTGATGAAGATGAAGAACACGAAGAACAGACAGCCAAAGACCGTCGTTCTTCAACAGTGTCTAAGACGCACGGCCGTGAGTCGTAGTTCGTCGTACAACATCAGTTATCATTTATCGTTCTTCTTGTAACAGCTGAACAGCGCCTTTGCAACAGTTATTTCTGTTGCGATTTTTCTGTTCAATTGTTTTACACCTTTTCATCATTTGTAAACCACTTTTTGAGCAATAAATAATTATTTTGAGAGCATTTTTACTATGATGAGCTAAAACCCAACACTGGGACGACGGAGGAGGCCAAACTTCATATTTTGGGTAATTTCATTTAATTCTTTTTTATGACTTTTGCATTAATTTAAAATTAAAATATGATTTGAATTAATTGGTTGTTATTTAATTTGATGATGTATGCTTGGCTTAGGTGTTTTGATACATCATGCTTAGGACTTACAATCAATGTTTTGAAAATCTACTTTGGGAAAATAAGAGTCCATATAATTTATGTTTTGAACTATAATCGCCTAGAATTAAATTCTGAACCACTTGAAAATGAAAAATGGCCGAATCTTTAGTCCCAGTACTCTTGCCCATATTGTTAATATTTTTTGTATATATTTTTATTTTTAAATCTTTACAAGTCCGAGCAACGAACCTTTACTACCACTTTCAAAACTACAACAACATCTCATCAAGAGTTGCAGCAAGACCTTTGTTCCCAATGTATTTTCTACAATTTGGACACTCATTAGCAAAATCAACAAAACATTTACACTTGAAGCACTGTGTCATATTCTCATCATCAGTGTCGATGGTATCCCTGTTTCTAGGAGGATCACGGTCATGAGGTTTGACTGATGACTTGGGTTTATATCTGATGAACCATTTACTTCTCTTCAAAAGAAGATCCCTAAACTGTCTTGTGATCAGTGAAACTGAGTTGTCAAGATCTTCATATGATGAATCAGTCTCAATAGGATCAATAACAGAGTTGCCAACACTTTTACTTTTGTCAAGCAATTTAGTGTTCTTTTGTACTTTGAAAGCAATATCCTTCCCAGATTTGGATGTATGCTCATGATGAAAGATATTTAACTTCCCAACAAGAGTATTTATGGATAAATTATTAAGGTTAGTTCCTCCAACGATGGCATGCTTCTTAGAGTCGTATTTGGCTGGCAACGATCTGATAATTTTCATCACAATGTTCTTTTCAGGAATAGTCTTACCCAACGCAAAAGATGCATTAAAAATTTCAGTAACTTTGTGATTAAACTCGTCAAATGAATCTTCATCAGCATACGAAGGTTTTCCCGATCATAATTTAGGTTTTGAAGCCTAGCTCCTTCGAATACAGTTTCTAAGATATCCCATGCTTCTTTAGACTTAGTGCACGTAGTCACATGGTGCTGAAGATCTGGGGTAATGGCATGGATTATAGCATTTAATCCGTCAGAATTTTGCTTTGCAGCGAGAATCTCGGCAGGATCATATGCACCAATATCCTTTGGAATAGTTACATCGCCTTCTGTAACAACTGGAGGATCGTAGCCATTAACCACACGAACCCATGATTGAAAATCACGCGCTTGAGAAAGGCACGCATAGAAATTTTCCACCACAGATAATTCGAGCCACCGAAGACTGGTGGTACGCTTATAGAGATAGTGTTTCTGTCCATAGAGTCAGATTGCTACAAACACAGACTTATGAGTAGGGATGAACATGGTTTCGGTTTTTCGCTGGAACCGGACCAAACCAGACCAATTAGGAAGAAACCAAACCGAACCATTTATTAATGGATTGGTTACGGTGTAGAAAGTGGAAAACTGATAGTGTTGGTTTTGGTTTGGGTTGACCTCTAAAACCGAACCAAAAACCATTAGAAAATCGATTAATTTTTAAACTTAGTTTCTACCTTTAATTTACAAGTATTAGATTCTACCCATTGATTTAGAGGATAAATAGAAACCCTAAACTTAATATTTCATTATGATACTCTCCCTATTTCTCTTTCTCCTTCTCTCAGTCGCCTCCCTTCTCCACCCCCAACTACAGCCGCTGCTACTCGACTTTTTTCTTCCCGTCTTCCTTCTTTTTTATTTGTCAATAACTAAATTAAGATATATTATATATCTTGTTTTGATCTCTAGAATTAGAGTAAGCTTTAACTATTCTTGATATTTTTTGTATTTTTTTTGTCTGTAAATTTGTGTAAACTAATACTATCGGCAACTACGATTTTTATATCTGTAGATTTGTGTTTGTTTTTTTTTGGTTTGACATAATTATTAGTTAACCAAAAACCACTGGGACAAACCGAAACCAACTGGAACCATTTGGAAACCAAACCAATGGTTAATGGATTGGTTTGGTTTAGATTTTTAGAAACCAATAGTATTGGTTTCGGTTTTGGTTTGGCTAGAAACTGAACCAAAACCGACCATGAACAACCCTACTTATGAGGTATTAAACGTGTTTACCTGCTCTGATACCAATTGAAAAACCTGGGGTCTAACAACCATACCCAATATTTCGTTTAGGCAATCTGTATGGACCAACTCCAATATATTTCCAAGAGAATCAACTAGACAGTCAAACTCAATCAAGGAAAATACATTCAAGAGTTATATCTCAATTTCTCAAATCAAGGAAAATACATTAAAAATCTGTGAGCATGATTAATATGAGAAATAACTTGGATGGTACCAAAAAACAATATCCAAGTGTCAATCAATTTTAATCAAACAACGAAAGGTTGGATTCACTAATTAATTGAACTACGCACAACCTGTGATATTTCAATTATATAAAAATATAATGCGGAAAAGAAATAACACAGATACCAGAAATTTTGTTAACGAGGAAACTGCAAATGCAGAAAAACCCCGGGAGTCCGGGACCTAGTTGATGGACGCATTTATGTGTCTAATATAGCCCAATTGTATATAGTATTGGTACCCATTTTTGTACTTATTATGTTGTTTTATTTATTTGTAGGAGTTTTTGAAAAAATAAAATTTTGTGGCGAAATTCGCTAAAAATGCGGCGTTCCAAGCTCCGTTGATAGCGTACCGGAAGTATCCCGGAGGTGTACCGGAAGTACCCTGGAAATGTCCCGGAGGAACCCCGAGAAAAGTGCGGAAAATATCCCGGAAGAATTGCTAAAGGCATCCCTTGGTTGGATAAAGGCAACCCCACTTGCTATTTGCACCCTTGAACTGGATAGGGGAAGGTCTTTAACAAAATTCAAATTCTTTTTTTTGGCGGGAAATTTTTCTTCTTCCCTGGCAGAATTTCGTTCGAGATTTTGATGGATCTGTTGGGAGATTAAAGAGCTGAAACTTAATGGGTATATGTGATATGAGTATAAGAAGATATTATGGTGGTTGGGATCGATCAACTTTGGCCAGAAAATGAATTCCCGATCAAAACAGGAGAGAAGAATATCGGTTTCATTTTTGGAAAGAAAATCACGTAAAAGATGCTGCATGGTTGTGGAGTTAAGACCAGATACTTTCCAAGGTTGCGTATCAATCAGTTTCTGAAGATTTTCAAGGAAATTAACTTACACAGAGAAAGAAATAAAAATTATTCTCAAAAATAATTTTCTTCACTGTGAAGATTTTTGAGGAGTTATGGCGAGATTAAATGAGACTTAGGAGTATAAATAGGTTACTATTATCACAAATAAGGGGTGTCGAGAGTTGGGAGGAGAGAAGGAACGCTGCAGAATCGAGAACCATGATTTCTCTCTGCTGCTGCTGCTGCTGCTGCCATTGATGAAGATGAAGAACACGAAGAACAGACAGCCAAAGACCGTCGTTCTTCAACAGTGTCTAAGACGCACGCCTCCTGAGCTCTCCTCTCGATCCCAAACTCTCGACACCCCTTATTTGTGATAATAGTAACCTATTTATACTCCTAAGTCTCATTTAATCTCGCCATAACTCCTCAAAAATCTTCACAGTGAAGAAAATTATTTTTGAGAATAGTTTCTTATTTCTTTCTCTGTATACGTTAATTTCCTTGAAAATCTTCAGAAACTGATTGATACGCAACCTAGGAAAGTATCTGGTCTTAACTCCACAACCATGCAGCATCTTTTACGTGATTTTCTTTCCAAAAATGAAACCGATATTCTTCTCTCCTGTTTTGATCGGGAATTGATTTTCTGGCCAAAGTTGATCGATCCCAACCACCATAATATCTTCTTATACTCATGTCACATATACCCATTAAGTTTCAGCTCTTTAATCTCCCAACAGATCCATCAAAATCTCGAACGAAATTCTGCCAGGGAAGAAGAAAAATTTCCCGCCAAAAAAAAGAATTTGAATTTTGTTGAAGACCTTCCCCTATCCAGTTCAGGGGTGCAAATAGCAAGTGGGGTTGCCTTTATCCAAACAAGGGATGCCTTTAGCAATTCTTCCGGGATATTTTCCGCACTTTTCTCGGGGTTCCTCCGGGACATTTCCACGGTACTTCCGGTACACCTCCGGGATACTTCCGGTACGCTATCAACAGAGCTTGGAACGCCGCATTTTTAGCGAATTTCGCCACAAAACTTTATTTTTTCAAAAACTCCTACAAATAAATAAAACAACATAATAAGTACAAAAATGGGTACTAATACTATATACAATTGGGCTATATTAGACACATAAATGCGTCCATCAAATACCCCCAAACTTATTATTTGCTAGTCCTCGAGCAAAACAAAACTACAAATAAAATCCTAACTCACTTTCGCAGGCATCGTCGATTGCATTTAGCGTATGCAATAAGCCTTTAAACCCCTAGGTGGCTTTAGTGGCCGAGTTATAGTCTCGGGAGGGCTTACCAGTGATATACCCACAAAACCTTTATACTCCAGACCCTATCTATCTACGTAGAACCTTGGAAAGCACTAAAGAACCTCCTTGGTTGGCATACAATTATTGACTCTAAGAGGAAGAACCCTGATGCGAAATTCCAATTGCTGTACACGAGTTTGCACTCAAGCATACTAAAATTCATATAAGTGACAGAGCTCTACTAAGATAGTTTCACGATGGACATCATACTCGGAGTCAGACTAATCACATGAAAAGATTAAGAAGATGGAAAAATAAAAATGTAGATGGTTGAAAAGTGAACGGTGTTTCCCATATCTGTCTGAAGGCTTCTGCCAAGGTGAACCTAACCTAAATGACTGAGATACCGGTCTGACTAATATTAACACACTGGCATATACAAGGGAACCAGTGGTCGATAACTTAAATCTAGATCAACAAACTGGCAAATACAAGGGAACCAGCAGTTGACTACACATAACCATTCACTTTTTTTTTTTTTTTTTTTTAACTTAACGGCATGAATAGATCTTTTTGATCCAAGCGCATGCTTCTTGTCAGCAGATTACACGATAGTTCCCACGGGTCCTGCATTCCACGCTTGCTTAGGCGACGGAAACAGGGAGAACACACGCATATTGCTATCCAAGTGTTAATACTTATTCCGATTGGTCTAACTGGTCTGGTCTAATTTTTTATTTTTTTTGAAAAGGTAACTCAGTCACTCTATTTCACCCTAGCAAAGGTAACAACTTGAATCGTGTGCCCCACCAAATCACTTGAAATAAAAGAAAACTAAAAATAGAAAGTGAAAAGGACTCGACGAGATATGGCGAAACTATCATGTTAATTCTAACACCTGAGCTCTGTGCTTTTATGAATAGACTCTATAGATGTTTCCATCTAGTCAGATTGGTTCCTCAGCTCCTAAAACAAAAATGTTTCCATCCACTTAGATTGGTTAGTGCTATCCTTAATAGGCGTAAATTTCTAGGCTCTGGAGTTTATTTATTGCAACTAAAAAGTTTCTCCCATACCCCCAAACTTAAATCTAACATTGTCCTCAATGTTCTAAAGATGAAACTAAAAGCATGAACAAGGAGAAACTGTTACCATTTGAAGCGAAAGAGTTAAGGAAAGATATTACCGTGTTGCATGAGATTGGGTTACCTCCCAAGAAGTGCTAAGTTTAAAGTCCTCAGCTAGACGTAGGAAAGGTTTAGTCAACTCGAACCGTATAACAGTAGCCGGAATAACTGTGGGTCTTTAAAACCAAAAAGAGATGACAAAAGGAAACTGCAGTGAACCAACGAAATGAACAACACTAGCATGCCCTTACCTAGTTTCCTGATAACTATCACTAATTGTGGTTCAGGTTCTATGAAAGGGTCTAAATAGAATATTTTCATTGGTTGTGTTTCTTCATAGGTTGGATCCAAATTATTAGGTCCTAGAGTCTGGAAAAACTCAAATAAGAACTTGGAATCACAGAGTAATAACCTAAATAATTGCGGATCCTTTAAGTCAATCAGATATGACTTCCATAATTGACCACAGTGAGAGTGGTGGTCATTATTAAGAAAATGTGTCGACCCTAATATCCTAAAGTGATTAGGTTTAGTCTCAAAACTTAATAACCGACACATCTTAAAATCAAAAGTTCCCACAATTGGTTGAAAAGTTTTTGGTAGGAAAACAAAGTCAATCTTGGTATCATAGCCTGGGTCAACCACATCAACCATAGGATGGGTTTCTTACAACTGAGCTTCTTTCTGGACAACATTAGGTTCGGGAAAACGAGTATGAAGGTAATCTTGTAAAATTGTCGAGGCAGAGATATCAAGTCCTAAGTGAAGGGACTTTCTGAGAGTTAAAGGTAAGGCACTAGGAAGGTGATAATCACCCCCATACTTAGAGTTTTCAGTGTCTCTAGATAGACTAGTTACAATCTCCCTAATTTCTGGATCATTAGATTCTTGAAAATGGTCAATTGATTCTTTATTATCAGGTAGTGCATCTTTACTCATCTCTACGGGTCTATCTTCTTCTTCCAAGACTATGGTTTCTAAGTCGCTAGACTCTAAAACAATACTCTCAAGATAAACTGGTTCCTCTAAACCATCATCGGTTTCGTAATCATCGTCTAAAACGGGGGTATTTCTAGTCAAATCCTCGTCCTTTTGAATAGGTAAATAATTATTAAAATTATTTGGATTTGAACTAGAAATATCATTATAATCATCATCACCATCCTCCTCCTCATCATCATCACAATATAATTTTTGATATTCACGAATTCTCAAGCTTTGTTCCCAACTACATGGTCTATGTTTATAATATTTCTCATAGATCGTTAGAGGTGATTCCTCAATAAAAGTTGGAGTATCCATATATCGCTGCCTCGACTCCTCAAAAGGATTCATCACCGACGAAATATAAACTATAGAGGGATTCTATACAATCACAAAAAAGGCCGACTCGACTCCACCAAAGCAAACCTAAAGATTTCTAGCAAACAAAAAGCATGATGGCTCCACTTAGATTGTTTCTAGACCAGCTTCTATCTTTCGAAAGGGAATTCGTTGCAATTTGAGTAAACCCCTCTGGAATCAATCCGAGTCAAAGTAAGTTGAATTGAGGCGAGGGAAGCTCAGTGGAGCTTTGATACCCAAGGCCTCACCGTTATCACAAGGCGGCGCAGTCACGCATTCAACTCACAGAAACCATCATGAACTTTGGAGTGTGCTTAAAGAGCAACCAATATTTTTCGAACGAGTTTCCTATTAAGCTCGTTACCCTATCGGTCTCGTTCTATTCCATATTTTAAAGCTTGGGTCCGCGTTAGGTTTCGTTTTCCTAAGGCGGGCAAGAAGGGAACGGTGATGAAATCCGAACCCTTATCTTGTTTAGGCCAGGCCTTGCCCTTTACTAGGTTAATAAAGACAGTCTGGTTTGTCCTCAAACAATTATCACCTTAAGGCAGACAGTAACCCGCTTGCAGGAGATTCGCGGGTGTTTCGATTGGACTTACCTCCCGTACCAGACGGGCGATGAACCGTTGTCGTCGACTCGGGCCACGACTCCTATGCGTGTGCGAACCCGAGGGGCCGAGACGATATAGTAATCGTCGTCCTTCCCTGCACACAGTTTATATAATTTTTTTTTTATATAATTTATAACCCTTCCGTAGGGTTTTAAAAAAAATAAAGTCCAATTGTTTAAAGTCCAAAGTCCAAAATAAATAAAAAAAAAAATTATAGTTTTCCTCACACACTCTAAAAAAATTAAAAATTAAAAATTAAATCCTAAAATTGTCCTTTTTTTTCTTCTCTTTTCGCTTTAAGCTTTTTCCTCTCCAAGTCCTTAGTTTTCACTTTGAACCTGCAAAATAAAGACAAAAAGAAACGTAAAAAGGAACAAACAATTCTAAAAAAAAAATAATAAACCTAAAAAAAAATTCTACCTAAGCACAAATCCGCGTCGGCGGCGCCAAAATGATTAAGATTTTTTTTTGATGGGTTGTACTTAGCTTAGATGATTTGATGTCCCATGCTTAACATTTACACCTAATATTTTGAGAATCTATCTTGGCAATAAATTAGAGTCGATATATTTAATATATTTTTCGAGCTATTATTGATAAAAGAATTATTATTTGAACCTTAAGAAATGAATTTGGCGGAATCCTAGTCCCAGTACCTCTCTACCAATTTGTCAATATTTGTATATATATTTATTTTCTAAAAAAATTATCCTTCACAAGTCCGAGAGTTTGAACCTCATTACTACAACCACAAAAAATATTAAATCACTAGTCTAGATTTTAACACCACATTGTATTAAGTCGCTACAGACTCTAGCCTACTACAAGTTAACTTCGGACTGAAATGTAGTTGAGCCCTAACCAATCTCACACTGATTAAGGTACAGTCGCATTCCTTACGCATCTTGAACCACACCGGATTCTGCGCACTTGATTCCCTTAGCTGATCTCACCCACAACTAAGAGTTCCTTTGACCCAAAGTCGAAGACTTGATAAACAAATATATCTCACACAGAAAAAGTATATTGAATAGATAGTATCCCACAGAAATACCTACGAGTTTTTGTTCCGTCTTTTGATAAATCAAGGTGAACATGAACCATTGATACACCAGACTTATATTCCCGAAGTACTGCCTAGTAATATCAATCACCTCACAATAATCTTAATTGTATGGTATCGAAACAAGGTATCGTGGAATCACAAACAATGAGACGAAGATGTTTGTGACTACTTTTATCTTACCTATCAGAGATTAAATCTCAGGCAAGTCTTAAAGAAGATAGTACTCAATACGATAGAACAAAGTAAGATCAAAACACGCAACTACAGAGAAAATAGTTGGGTCTGGATTCAGAATCCCAATGAAGTCTTCAAGTCGTTAACCTATAATGGTTTTAGGAAAAACCTAGGTTAAAGGAGAATTGACTCTAGTCGCAACTAGTATCACACAGGAGGTGTGGGGATTAGGTTTCCCAGTTGATAGAGTTCTCCCTTATATAGTCTTCAAATCAGGGTTTGCAATCAATGCTACCTTGGTAACAAATCATTCAATATTCACCAATAGATGAAAACCTGATTAGAGTCAAGATAATATCTTTCAACCGTTAGATCGAACTTAGCTTGTTATACACAAATGAAATGTGACTTCATTTATATATGGGTAACCGTACCTAAACGTGTACACTTAGTTGGCTCAACAATAGTTAGCCGAAGTTAGCCATATGAACACTTTCATATCAACCTTGTTCATCTTAATCACAACTAGTTCAAATGACTCAAATGAAATTAGTTCTAGAGTTGTTCAATTGTTTATATTCTCATAGAAGTATACAAGACACAATTGAAGCAAAATCGATTTTGATTCACTCGAATCAATTCATGAACATTATAGCCACAGTTTGCAAAAGATTGCATTCCTTATTATATAAATGTATTTGTTCATGAACAAACCGATTTTAGAACTTAACACACTCAAGTGTGCAAACGGGTATGCATACCTAAGTAGACAGACTTGATCTGGGTTTGAAAAAGCGGGGGGTCTAACAACACCACCCAATATTTCGTTTGGCAATCTGAATAGACAAACTCCAATATACTTTCAAGAGAATCAACTAGACAGTTAGACTCAATCTATAAAAAGTATATCAAAGAGTTTATATCTCTATCTCTTGATTCATTCCGCAATCAGCAAAAGGATTTGCGAGCCCGATTGAATATAAGAGGATTAACTTGAACGGGACTAAAGACCAATGTTCAAGTGTCAATCAATTCACTCAACAACCCTAATGTCGGATACAAGAACTGGTTGATCTTAACGTACAACCTGTGATATTTCTATTATATAAATAAAATATAATATAATGCGGAAAAGAAATAACACATACACCAGATTTTGTTAACGAGGAAACCGCAAATGCAGAAAAACCCCGGGACCTAGTCCAGAATAAACACACACTGATTATAAGCTGTTACACCAAATTCCTACTACCTATTCAGACTAGATGTAAGACCTTCTTCAGCACTTGTAGAACTCCTAGCAGAATACCGATTCTCTTTATAAATTCTTCACACAAATCTTCTAGCAGAACCTGAGGCTCTCTTTAGAAGATACACCAGCACGATTGATACGATTCGATATTTTGTTTGCACAAAACACCGGTTTGATTTCCCTTAAGATGTAAATCAAGGTTTTGGAAATCTTGTGTTTATTTTGATAAAAACAATTACTAGGTAAAAGTAATATCAAAACAAACCTGTAGATTAGGGATTATTATACTCTTCAATAAAAGGAAGAGAAACCTAATAACTCTACAACAAGAACAACTAGAATAAATCTAGAGATATCTTGTTTAAAACTTCTCAAGGATTTTTACCAGATGCCTCAAAAGAAGTTTTTCTTTCTAGCCTCCGATTTCGACTAACAAGTTTTGGTATACGATCGGAAACTGAAATCTATCAAAACCTAGGGTTTATGATCAACAACTCTTGAATGGTTTTATATCAGAAGAGAAACCCTTAGAATAGACAAGACGTGAAAAACCTAGATTACAAGTTGTATGATCAATCACGAAGATCAAATTCAACTTGGCTTTGTGATCCCTAATACAAAGACTTTTATCTCACTCTTGTTCACGAAGAACAGAAGACGTGGAAAACAACCTGCAGAGCTTACGCCAATTTTCCAAAGGGATGAAAAACGTGTAAACTTGCGAACTCCTTATTTATAATGAACAATAGCTTGGAAGCTAAGCAAAGCTATTTTCATTTTACAAGACTCTCCTAAATATGGGAGTCTTTCCTAAGTTAAAACTCTTGCCAAAATAGTTAAATAAATAACTTATTTAGCAATAATTATATTTATGTGAATAAATCACATTTTAACTTAGTCAGGAATCACAAACACTTTAATATGGTAATCAAAAGTGTTTGGACCAATAGCTAACTTTCCTAGATAAGGAAACATCACCAACTTGACCAAAAATCCCTTTAGTCACGTATTGGGCCCAAGTTCGCGGACCACTCCAAAGCCCATGGAATATTTCCTACTAATGAACTTAAATCACTCATAACTTTATCGTTATGACTCGGAATTGAGTGATTCTTGGCTCATTCGATTCACAAGCTCATTCACTATAACATGAGATCCTTTATAGGGATAAAGGTTATTATCACCAAAGTCATGAATCGAATAACCTCAAGTATATATATACATAAATGTACATTTACCGTCATAGGAATTGTTCCATAGAGTGAGAATTTATCTCGATAGATTAGAAAGGTATAATTGAACAAGAATCCAAATGAAATCAATCACATACCTTTGTTGATGAAGTACTTGTTGATGTCTTTTGTAGCCTTCAATCTTCATCCTTTAAGGATAGCTTCGATTCAACTTCTTAGACCTAAACTAGTATGAAACTATCTTTAGTATGATAAATCAAGAATGCATTTTGGAAAATAAAATTGACAACTAACTTGACATACCAATGCTAGTGGGTTCAACCGAGCAATGCTCTAACAATCTCCCCCTTTGTCAATTTTAGTGACAAAACCATTTTACATATAGATTGTACTTGACAAAACCAAAAACCTACATGCTTGATTTCTTTGGTTCTTCAACTATGAGTGTGCTCATCCTGTACTTGTTTAAGATCCATCATAGTATTATTACACAACATCAAAGTTTCATTGTATCACAACTTTGACAATAATACTACGGTGATATGTATCGCTCCCCCTTAGTCAATACTCCATCTCGATCATGGAAACAACTCCCCCTTACACAATGATCCGAAAACCATATGTATTTGTAGTGTGATCTACATATTAATTCTCCCCCTTTTTGTCAATAAAATTGGCAAGGGCACAAGAACGGGATCATAATAAAATTTCCACAAGAGACATTTCATGACTAAAAGAAAAGACACAAATCATCTTAATTTAGATGCAATCATATAGCCGAAGCTATTAGCATTCATCAAGGAGTTTAAAGATACATGATAACCCATCTAAAATTCCACAGCCGCACACCCCGCAAAATATTACCATTAAGCACAAGTTCAAAAGAACTCTCCCCCATTTGATGTCATTCCCGAAAGAACAACAAGAGTGACCTTACTCCAAAGATAAGGATTTATAAATTGGATTTTAGAAAACCCACAAGGAGATGCGAACTGAGAACCAACCATTGAAAGTCTCTCATGAGATCAAGTGACTGAAAAAAAGAACTATCTCATGGTAATAATACACAATATGTAATCATGAAGATCAAATATTGTGATCATCTTTTCTAAGATACAAACTTGTATGAACAAGAAATGATATACTTAGAAGGAAGAATAATCTTTTCCGTAGGGATTTACACCAATTATGGTTACCATAAGAGTATGAAAAAGGATTCTTTGCAATAAAAATCAACATCCATGGCTTTGATAATTGCTTCTAACCTTTTACATTTAAGAATTTCAATCACAAATCAAGTTAGGTAATTAAGACTCATACATGTGGTATCCAACCATATTCATCTTAACCATAACTAGTTCAAGTGTCTCAAATGAACTAGTTAGAGAGTTGTTCAATTGCTATGAGATCTTATGTAACTACACAAGACACAATTGAAACAAAGATGATTCGATTCACATGAATCATATCATGAACTTTATAGCCACGGTTTGCATACTGCATTCCTTAGTAATTTAAGTTTCATGTTCAGCGCACATCTTTAGATCATAACCCACTCAAGTTCGCAAACAGGTTCGCGGACTTAAGGCAACCGGCAGAGTTTTCCAAACTCAGCAGACAATCTCGGCAAAGAGACTTCCGCCAGTTCGCGGACTAGGTTCGCGGAATAAACACGCAAACGAGTTTTTGGAAAATCCCAACAGAAATTCTCGGTAAGAGAACTTCCGTCAGTTCGCGGACTTGGCAAATCCAATTCCTCCGATTTCTCTCAATCAACAAAGTTCGAAAACTTCGGATTAAGGAATACATGGTTATGTAATCTAAACTCTCATTCCAATCATTGAGACATTCTTAGAGGACGTTATATATCCGTTATTCACAGACCGTTTCACGTCAGAGCAATTCTCAAAGTAATTGAAACTTTTCATGAGTTTCGTCACTAGGTGAAGATAAACTTGATCAAAGCGAAATGCTTTACCAACACATGTTTCGAGGAATATATAAGCGAGTTAAACTCAGTTCAAAACAATAAATCGTTCCACGTATTCAGAAATTTCCCAACTTAATATGTGCGCCCTAATTCTTTTGCAATCCTCACCGCATTTATTAGGGCTTCTTGGCGAGGATGCACTCTCAACACAATCGGGTTGAGTTGAAGTGAGCAAAATCTTGCTCACTACAGGTATTTGAAACAAAATCATGCATGGACTCTAGGAATTTAAAAACTTCCTTGAAACTTTCAATAAATGTTCCATACCTTTTTAAGATGTTATCCCTTGTCAAACTCTTGTCTCGGAGATCCTTCTTAATAGTACTCGTTGCTTTATCAGTCTTCTTTGGTACCCATTTCTGAGCATCTTTTGGAGCAACGTATTTCTTTTTCTCCCCAATATAATTGTGAAACTTCTTTGGGGGAATATTGAAAGAACTGATATTATGAGACTCAGTTTTTCTCCAGTTTGGAACATCAGATCTTGTCATCCTAACAGAATCATATCTGGTTTTATCTCGTTTAAGAAATCTGCAATTCCTTTGCAAGTGACCTGGTTTTCCATAATAAAAACAATGTTTAGTATAATGGAAAAAGTTATGTTTAGTATTACCTGAATGTGTATGTGCTTGCTGTGTAGCTTGGAAGGATTTCTTCTTTTCGCCATCCGCAGTTGGTAGAGATACTTTACTTTTGTCAACCATGGAAAGTTTTGGTTGAGAAGAATATTTAGCTTTGACAAATTTTACCTTTTTGCAAATACTAGGAGCGTTTATTCCTTCATAGCCCAATCCTCGTGTATCACGATGAATTCTACATGCTCCCAAAATCGAGGTTAATTTATCTGAGCTGCTATTTCTAGACAAACTCTCTTTTAAGCTCAAGTTTTCTTCTTCTAAACTTTTGACCTTCTCAAGCGCAATAACTAGTTCATTCTTGGATGATTCACATTGAACTTTGAGATCTTCTCGTTCCGAATCAAATAACAAGTTCATTTCAGTGTTTTCCAAGTTATCTAGCTTTGCTTGAAGAGTAATTTCCCGATCTCGACCTTCGGAAATTTCTTCTTTAAGCTTTCACATTTCGTTGAGATAATCTCTTGCACCACTAGAATGAAGTTGGTCTTGCAAGTCTTTATTCCGACCACGAAGTCTGTCATATTTAACTGGATCAACATGGAACACTTCTTCGTCAGAATCAAAATCAGTATTCGAAATAATTTTTTCAGAAGCTAATGCAACCTCGCCTATGAGCTCTTGAGGATTTTAAAATTCAGGACCATCGTCAAGAGTAGGCAAATCTGCTGCATATGCCGATTGTCTACGACTCCAGCTAGGACATACTGAAGAAAGATGCCTGAAACCACGACAGTTATAACATTGTACATCATCAATGGAAGATTTTGTAACTTTAGAAAAACTCTTTTTCCTATCTCTCAAGAGCTTTCTAATTTGTCGTGGACTAACATCCTTAGTATCTGGCGAACCAGATTTATCTTTAGGGGATTCAGAATTGTTTGCAGCTTTAAGAGAAATTACCTCTTTTCTTGCGAGCTCATTATCAAAGATCTTTAACTTTCCAACAAGAGTATTTTTGGAGAGTGTAGAAATATCGTTTGCTTCTTCAATGACATGTTTCTTAGACTCGTATCTTGATGGTAGAGACCTGAGAATTTTGCACACAATATCTTTCTTTGGAATAGTTCTTCCTAATGCAAACGAGGCGTTAACTATTTGAGAAAGTCTTTGGTCAAACACATCAAAGGTTTCATCATCAGACATGTGAAGGTTTTCCCAGTCAGATGTTAGGTATTGAAGCCTCGCTTATTTTTCTGCGGCATTCCCTTCAAATACGGTTTCTAAGATATCCCAAGAATCTTTAGACTTATTGCACGTAGTCACGTGGTGCTGAAGATCTGAGGTAATGGCATGGATAATAACATTCAAACCGTCGGAATTTTTCTTTGCAGCAAGTATCTCTGCAAGGCTATATTCACCAATAGGTTTGGGAACATTTACATCTCCTGCTGCCACAACGGGAGCATCATAGCCATTAACGACATATACCCATGATTTAAAATCACGTTCCACCATAAGTAGTTCGTGCCATTGAAGACTGGCGGTACGTTTATAGAGATAGCACCTCTGTCCATAGAATCAGATTGCTACAAATACAGACTTATGAGGTCTTAACGTGTTTTCCTGCTCTCTTACCAAATGAAAAAGAGGGGGTCTAACAACACCACCCAATATTTCGTTTGGCAATCTGAATAGACAAACTCCAATATACTTTCAAGAGAATCAACTAGACAGTTAGACTCAATCTATAAAAAGTATATCAAAGAGTTTTATATCTCTATCTCTTGATTCAATCCGCAATCATCAAATAGGATTTGCGAGCCCGATTGAATATAAGAGGATTAACTTGAACAGTACCAAAGACCAATGTTCAAGTGTCAATCAATTCACTCAACAAACCTAAGTTCGGATACAAGAACTGATTGATCTTAACGTACAACCTGTGATATTTCTATTATATAAATAAAATATAATATAATGCGGAAAAGAAATAACACATACACCAGATTTTGTTAACGAGGAAACCGCAAATGCAGAAAAACCCCGGGACCTAGTCCAGAATAAACACACACTGATTATAAGCTGTTACACCAAATTTCTACTACCTATTCGGACTAGATGTAATACCTTCTTCAGCACTTATATAACTCCTAGCAGAATACCGATTCTCTTTAGAAATTCTTCACACAAATCTTCTAGCAGAACCCGAGGCTCTCTTTAAAAGATACACCACCACGATTGATACGATTCGATATTTTGTTTGGATAAAACACCGGTTTGATTTCCCTTTAAGTGTAAATCAAGGTTTTGGAAATCTTGTGTTTATTTTGATAAAAGAAATTACTAGGTAAAAGTGATATCAAAACAAACCTGTAGATCAGGGATTATTATACTCTTCAATAAAAGGAAGAGAAACCTAATAACTCTACAACAGGAATAACTAGAATAAATCTAGAGATATCTTGTTTAAAACTTCTCAAGGATTTTTACGAGATGCCTCAAAAGAAGTTTTTCTTTCTAGCCTCCGATTTTGACTAACAAGTGTTGGTATACGATCGGAAACTGAAATCTATCAAAACCTAGGGTTTATGAACAACAACTCTTGAATGGTTTTATATCAGAAGAGAAAACCTTAGAATAGACAAGACGTGAAAAACCTAGATTACAAGTTGTATGATCAATCACGAAGATTAAATCCAACTTGGCTTTGTGATCCCTGATACAAAGACTTTTATCTCACTCTTGTTCACGAAGAACATAAGACGTGGAAAACAACCTGCAGAGCTTACGCCAATTATACAAAGGGATGAAAAATGTGTAAACTCGCGAACTCCTTATTTATAATGAACAATAGCTTGGAAGCTAAGCAAAGCTATTTTCCTTTTACAAGACTCTCCTAAATATGGGAGTCTTTCCTAAGTTAAAACTCTTGCCAAAATAATTAAATAAATAACTTATTTAGCAAAAATTATATTTATATGAATAAATCACATTTTAACTTAGTCAGGAATCACAAACACTTTAATATGGTAATCAAAAGTGTTTGGACCAATAGCTAACTTGCCTAGATAAGGAAACATCACCAACTTGACCAAAAATCTCTTTAGGTCACGTATTGGGCCCAAGTTTGCGGACCACTCCAAAGCCCATGGAATATTTCCTACTAATGAACTTAATCACTCATAACTTTATCGTTATAACTCGGAATTGAGTGATTCTTGGCTCATTGGATTCACAAGATCATTCACTATAACATGAGATCCTTTATAGGGATAAAGGTGATTATCAACAAAGTCATGAATCAAATAACCTCAAGTATATATATACATAAATGTACATTTACCGTCATAGGAATTGTTCCATAGAGTGAGAATTTATCTCGATAGATTAGAAAGGTAGAATTGAACAAGAAGCAAAATGAAATCAATCACATACCTTTGTTGATGAAGTACTTGTTGATGTCTTCTTGTAGCCTTCAATCTTCAATCTTCATCCTTTAAGGATAGCTTCGATTCAACTTCTTAGACCTAAACTAGTCCGAAACTATCTTTAGTATGCTAAATCAAGAATGCATTTTGGCAACTAAAATTGACAACTAACTTGACATACCAACGCTAGTGGGTTCAACCGAGCAATGCTCTAACAGGGCTCGCCAGTATGCGAACGGGTACGCATACTATCATACACAACCAAACTCAGTTGAATTCCCGCACTTGAACTTTTAAGCCGGTACGCATACAGGTGGACTTGGAATAACTTGCAACTGTTAGCATACAGGTTCGCATACTGTGCTATATCCAATCAATTGTTAATCGCTCTAAACTCCATGTTAGTCATTGAAACATTCTTAGAAGACGGGAATAGCCGTCTTACACAAACTATTAGCTTCAAAAAAAAATTCAAGTGATCAATAGATCAATACGAAACATTCCGAGTCTACATCAAATGACTGTCTCACACAAATCATGTAAGATGTTAACATGTGATTTTCACATGATCGTCTTTTGACTTTCGTCAAGAATAAAGATGAACTTGGTTAAAGCGAAAGCTTACTAACACATATTTTGAGAAATATGTAAGCGAGTTAAACTGAGCTCTCGAAATATCAAATGTGTATAAAGTAAAGTCTATATAGCTATACGACTTTTGTCTCAATAGGAGATAGAATAGAAATAAACTTCTGAGTGATAGATGAGTTCAAGTCTCCACATACCTTTTGTTGATGAAGTTCCACAAGCTTTCCTTAGTAGCTTCGTCTTCAATCGATGAACGCCATGAAGTCTAAAGTTCAATTACATATTTTATCCTAATCCGAGACACAACTATAAGTAGACTAGAAATCAAGACTTATACTTTTGGCAACTAAACTTGACAAACAAGCTTGAGATAGTAACGCTCGCGAGTTCGACCGAGCAGTGCTCTAACAGAATTCAATGTAGCCCTTAGTTTCAATTTTAATGTTTGCTTAGTTCGAACTAAACAAATCAAATTACATTAATGGAACTAAAATGATTGACATGGTAATTTCAAAGTAACAACAAACTAAACCGTGTGAGGGTTTCTTCTATTGAATTCGGCCTAAGTGTGAGAAGTGAGATCCTCCCTTAATCTTAAATATAATTCTATAATTGTCTCTTTTAACAATAATCTCTTACAGGCACACCATGACGGGGTTGGACTTCTTTCCTCAAATATTTACATGGATAACTTGTCCAATTGGTATCTCAGGTCTCCTTTATTACCATATTATGCTAAATGCAGCAGGTGAGCACAACCATGTTAATTTCTATTGAATTAAACGAACAATATGACCCAAAAAATTATGTGGAACTTCCTTTATGAAATTCATAATGCTCATTCAACATTCTTCTTACACCCATATACGTCTTGTTAAAATATCTTTTTTATCACGGTTCTCCTCGTGTTTCGGCATCTCAATGTAAACTTGAACTAATGTTGATCATGTTGAATAAAGTTTTTGTCTGCCATAAAATACCTACGTTATAGTTGTTATTGCTGATGGAGAAATTTACAGTTAAAGCAGTTTCATACCTTAGTTCTTCGAAAAAAGGCGATTAATGTAAAACATTAATGTTTTTATTTGAACCTGAGAGGCAAAAAAAAAAAACAACAACATCTCATATCTATCAATCATACAAAGTCGCAACTTCCAGTTTAACAATTGGTTTTGAGTACGTAGTTTCCCTTATACTGGCCTTGCCTAGCATAAGAACGTTGATGTCACACCCAATGCGTGCAATCAAAGCTACCAAGTATCCTGGAAAGCCCCTCTTCGCATTGTTAACTAGTAATCGATCGATATCATCTTGTGTTTCTTTTTGTAAAAAAACGTGGACCAAAATGTCTGACTACAGTTTCGCAAAACATAATGAGATTTTCATATGTCGTAGTTTTTACTATATGAATGTATACATCACATGCATCCGCTGGCAAACCATAAGGTCCATAACCTAGATTCCTTAGGGATGCATTTACCTTTTGTTCAGGATTATTTCCTCGTACATTTCGTGCATCAAATTGATAGTTGAATTTAGGCGGTTTACCAGACAAAAATCTCCAAATAACCAACTGTTGCATCATATGGAAACGATGTTGAAAATCTTTATCAGAGTACACAATCCGTTTATAAAATAATCACTGATCATCATTTGTTGATGTCCTTCCTCTGGAAATCTCTACATATATATTCTTGTCAATATTGTTCTTCACTCTGAAGATCGCGGTATTTGTCCCATGTATAATTGTATCACAGTGTCAGTCATCACCCTCTCAGCGTCCGAGTCTTCATCCATATGATCCAATTGTTGCATCCACGCTTGTTGTTGTTGGAGAAAGATATGTGCATCTGAGTGCATCTCATCAGTTTCCAAATCAGTCATCACTCTCTCACCGTCCAAATCTTGAAGAAATTGGATTGATGTTTGTGAAAATAAAAAATAAATAAATACGTAGAAGTTGTATGTATTATTAGTTGGTGGATGGAAAAAGACTTATTGGGGGAACAAACATAAGAGGTGAAAGGTAACATTTATGCTCAAAATGGCGACTGCACATAATTTTTAAGCGTTTTCTCGTAACAAAATTTTGATGCTTATATGAAATTTTATACTACTAAAACCAAATAAAAGTTTTCTCCAAAGCAAATTTAACCTTATATAAAGCATTATGCAGTTTTAGCCTTGAATGTTTTCAAAGCTACTATGCTGATTTTAGGAATTCTAGGGACCTCCCAAGACACTACATGGCTATGTCACTGTCTACACCGCCTATGCTTGTCCTTAAGGTTTTGCCGTGTAATTTTATATGGGCCGTGACAATGAACTACACCAAAAATGTTGGCTCACACAAATGGGTTGGCTGTATATGTACGGTTTTAAAATAGTTCATTTTGACGGTTTGGTCATCATCTCTTGAATCAAATCTTCTCAATCCACTGAATCCGGTCCCTCCTTTAGTGTTATGAAAGTTAAACTGTCATCGGACCGATGGATGGCAAAGACTGACCATAAACATCTTAATTCCAATTCAGACAACCCAAAAATCAAAGCAGAAAAATGATAACAACAGAGAATGGTTTTTGATGAAATGAGTAAGCCCGATAAGACTTGATTAGGAGAGCAATAAAAATGTTTATCATTTCACTTGGGCCCGGCAGCAATAGAAGCACCAATGAAATAAAAATGAAATCTATTTTAAGGCGTACTCATTTTCTTTTTGAGGCATACTCATTCATTATATCATTTAGGGTGGGTTGATAAGGGGTGTTTAAAGGTAGCACAATTATCTATATATCCTTAAACAATTTAAATTATTAGAGTGCCCTTATCCTCAAAAACCTAAAATCAAAATAAACTTTGAACTCAAACATCTTGGACTCTGATTCAATCAAGGAATTGATCAAGCAAAACAAACACGAATCGAAGTGAGCGATGTTGGAATGCGAAATCCAAATTTCAATTGCTCTTAGATGTATTTTAGAATGTATGTGTAACAAACTCATCTTGTTTTTGATTGATTTTAGTTTGTTTGATGGATATAATATGATTTCAAAGATGAAATTAGGTTTTCCGAAGATCAGTTCGGCTGATCTTGGAGTATCAATTTTGAGCCGAACCTAGTATATGATTTAGAGAAACACTATGTTCGGCTATTTCGACTTTGCTAGACTTTGTTCGAATCAGCCGAACCAAAATTCATCAGTTACAGAGTGAAGTTCGGCTGATAACTTTTCAGCCAAACCTCAGTTTTTTGAAAATATACCTAGGTTCGGCTGATAACTTGTCGGCCGAACCTAGGCATATTTTCAAAAAACGAAGGTTCAGATGAAAAGTTATCATCCGAACTGTTCATCTGTTCAGTAGATTTGGGTTTTAAAAATTCAATTTTTTGACAGATTCAACTTATAAAAAGAAATTAAACCTCGTATAGAAGTCTACCTATGATTTGAATCACACATTGTGATCACTTCTAATCACTAAAATCTCAAAATTCAAAACCCAAGTTTTTTTTCACTTCTTCCTCTCAAAATCCCAACTCTCTCACATAAATTTGATTTATCTACTAATTCACCACTAATAATTTAATTTTAATCAATCCTTAAAATTCCTTGCCAATCAAATCTAATCATAATCATTAACACCAATTATGTAAGGGTAGTTATGCCATTATCAAAAAGGATGGATAAGGGATGATGTTGTTTTTTATTTAGTGACCCTATTTTGGCATTATTTAGTATGCCTCAAAAAATTCAGTATGCCTCAAAATAGGATTCATAAAAATGCAGTATGTGTCGTCTAAACTTAAAACTAGGGGTGAGCATTTGGCCCGCAATCCGCGGATTTAACCGGGACCAACCGTATTTTCGCGGATGGATGCCCGGACCGTTCGTTAATGGGTTGGATGTGGATGGAATTTTTGAAATCCAACGGATTACGGATCTGACCCGGATGCAACCTTGAAAATCCGTTGGACATCCATATATGTTAAATTGAGGGCATTTATATAGTTCTAGAAAATATTATGAATCATTTAAGAATTTTTAAGGTGTTTGCTTGCGGCATTGTACATGAAATTTTTATATTTATATGCATGCATAGAATATATAGGTTTTATAAGGAGTCATTTGTGTTGGCTTTATTATTTTACTATAAATTTTAACTAAAACAAATCCATTGGATTATTCGCATCCAATCCGTCCATCCATTTGATGCAAATCCGTTGGATCCGGATTGGATGCGGATGTCAAATTTAAAATCCGTAGTGCATTAGATTGGATGCGGATGAGGCGAAAACCGGTCCATACCGGCCATGCTCACCCCTACTTAAACCTCCAGCGGAGGACTGAACCTCTTTGTCAGCTGTTAGGCGCCCCTTATCAAATGGTGTGGTTGGCTAAGTAGTGTCCAAGGACTTGTTTTTATACTTGGAAAAAAATGAAAGTTTAGGGTTTTACATTTACTGGCCTCTCAGTCTCTATTCCCCTGTCGCGAGTGAAATTGGCGATTCGATCTTGGTAAGTGTTTATTCTTTGAAATCAATATCATCACGAATCAATTAATCTGTACGTCCCATACAACCACTGATTGGGTTTAAGACCACCTTCTGCCCGATTGTGAGAATCTAGTTCAAATTTTAGGGCAATGTTTTTATGAAAGAATTGGAGTTTGTTAGTGTAATTAAGCCAGTGGATTTGATTTTTCTTAGCTCAAATATGTTTTGTAGGATTCATATGAGCAAGTGTTCTGTTTTTATTGAACAATTTTTTAGATTCGTCTGTGGTATTGATTTGATTTGATTTGATTTAACTTATTGTGCATTTGTAATGAAAGACCAAAGCAATGACGGCGAGGAAGTCTTCGATTCTTCTCTTTCGATCTCTCACTACTACTACTACTACCTCATTTCAACATCTTTCCACCAAAACACTAATCACAAACCCTCAAATCTCTTCTCCTGCTACTTCTATTCACCATCCCTCACAATTGAAACCTTTCTCTCGTTTTCTTTGTTCCTCACCACTTGAAAAAGAAATGCCAGCACAATCGACACTAAATCTTTCTGAAAAAGAGGAACCATCATCACCCCCACCATTTTCATCATCAGCACCCATACCATTTTGGTCTAAAGAATATAGACTACCATCATCTCCATCTCTTTTTGACAAACAGAAACCATCGTCATCATTTCGGTCTAATAATTCATCATCGCCATTTTACACCAAAAAACAGAAAAAACCGGCATCCAAATCACCATTGTCTCGTACGAAGAAAGACAAAGCACCATCATTTTGGCCGCAAAAGAAGAAAGCATCAGCAGCATCTTCAGCTGCTCCACCTCCTCCTCAGAAACCATCAAGTAAGTAATCTCCCTTCTGCATCTAGAGCTTGCCTGTTTACAGAACTTAATTATTAGCTCTCAACCTTCTTGTTAGTGAGTATTTTTTACTTATTTGAATGTTTCTCAACTAGAAGATCAACCTAACGTGTTGTCGTTGAATCATCATCATCATTTCAGGCCCAGTTACAATTGCTATCAAAACTAAGACCTTCGGTTAGCATTCTGAAGATGAAAAGAACCTTAACTGTAGTGGTGGATAGACTGAAGTACTAGTCGAATTATCATTCGTAGCGATGGGTCGTGAGCAAGTGCAGTTTAGATGAGGCTTAATACTTTCTAACAGGATAAGGTTAGCTCACCCTGAATTATTGGGGGAGTGTTTTGAATCTTTATTTTGAAGGTTAGTTGACTTTACCCTGAATTACTGTGGGAGCACTTTGAATGTTCATCTTTTCATTTTTGTAGCAATAAAAATAACAACGAAACAAAGGGCAGCATCTTCCATATGTTTCCTATTAATCCTCCCTGCATTATTATTTGTTTGACTTCAATTAGCACTCTTAATCGAGGTTTAAACTTCTACTTATTAATTAAAACTACCCTGTGAACTTTGAAGCAGGCCTAACTTAGTTGTAATAAGGTCACATAATTCATTTTGAAAGCAGCAGATTAATGGTGTGTTGCTGCCTAACCGCAACTTGCAATCCTGCACCCATATTATCTCTGTTGTATGCCACCTTATTAGCGCAGTTCTTTAGTCTACCAGTAGCCTTCCTTCACCCAATTTATGGAAAAATCTCTCAAAGCCTTGGGCAGCTTTGAGAGCCTGACACTAGGATTGCACCTTTTCTGGGACACTAGTATTTTGAAGATTACTTTACCATGAACTATTGTGGGAACACTTTGAATGTTTGTCTTTCCACTTTTGTAGCAATGAAAATTACACTGAAACAAAGGGCAACATCTTCCGTATGTTTTCAGCTAATCCTCCCTGCATTATTATGTATTCGACATCACTTATCACTCCTACTTGAGGTTGAAACTTCTATTCTTCTTAATTATAACTCCTACAGAGGACTAAACCGTTGTCAGTTCTTATGAACTTTGAACTAGGCCCAACTTAGTAGTAATAGTCACAGTATTCATTTTGAAAGAAGCAGAGTAATGGTGTGGTTTGTGTGCCACCTTTCAGCGCAGTACCACTAGGATTGCACCTTAGTCTACCACTAGGAGTAATTTATGGCAAAATCTCTCAAAGACTTGTGCGGCTTTGGAAGCCTGGCACTAGGATTGCACTTTTTCTATGAATTTATGGTCTTGTTTCAGACTGCACTATTGTGTTTATAGGTCGACGGGTAGCTCATCATATGCCAAGTTGTCATCATTTTTGAATTTGTCATGGAACTGCAACAGCAGAGGACTCCTTGCTTATGATGTGCACTTATGAAATTAGGCGTGCTTGGATGATTTCATTGAGTTCGTGCAGGTGTGATTTCATTGATGGTAACTGGTGATGTTAACAAGTGGATTTATGTGTCATTCGTAGCTAATTGATGAGGTTATATGCTGATGTTATACTGTGGCACTTGAAGTCAACTTTTTAAACTATAAGCAACATCATTCATTTTTTTTCTTCTAAGGCTGGGCCAGACAAGCCCAAGCAGTTGAGTTAAAAAGGACCCAATTAGGCAATTACCACAGTACCGATCAACGTTCCTTTTGACTACATTGTGTGATACTCTCTGGTGAGGTAAACCCCGACCTTGCAAAATGGTGCGGTGATGCTCTGTTAGACTCATACACTTGTTGTGCACTTGATAGTTTTCAACACTTGGTTTCAGCCGATCTCCAATTTCTTTGGAAATGGTTTGGAGTATCATTCTCATTCAGACTTGGGAAAAATCAGCTAAAACAATAAATACATCCCGTCACTTCTCCTCCTCCTCCTCCATACTACTACTACTACTATCATTCAATTCACGTGAGTAGTAGTACCAACGCAAGAAGGAGTTCATGTGGACACCATGAGCTGAGCAGAGCTTATTCATGAATCATCATGATTATGTAAAAAAGTAAAAGTCGATCATTCTCTGGACCATTCCAACATTTTTCTTTCTGGGTCTTTTTCTCCACGAATGAGACAAATCGAAGAGGTTGTCCAACGAAACTAAACATTCTATCAAGGTAGGAATAGGAATAGGAATAAGAATAGGAATAGGAATAGGGTCATCTTCTTTCTTTTTCTCTCTTCTGTGTTTCGTTCAAGAAGATGATGTTAATTACTACAAGTGTTGGTGAGTGTGACCATTCCTTAGCCTTGAGAACTCCACCTGACATAACAAGCATCAAAAAATGGTTTCTGTTGGGAGATATCCAGTAGGTTGTTGACAATTGTAAGGAACTAACATCGCCACAGTACATACCACCTCTATTCATGACACGCGGCTCAAGTACACCGATTTCCTGCAACTCTTTATTTCTCTCTCTCTCTCTCTCTGTTGCTTCTTGTATTATTCAATTCAATTTGTTCTAGTTGCTCCTCTTTGGTACTAGTACCTGCTAGAACCAGAAGAAGTAGCATTGTGAGCTGTATTCTAGTCCTTTTATTGTCTCTCTCTCTTTCTCTTTCTCAGGTTTTTGTTTTTTGGTTTTTCCTCTTCTTTTTCTTCTTCTTCTCCCTCCTCTCACCATACACCATAGCTAGCCGCTGCTTCCTCCCTTGGCTGTTTCCACTGCAGGTACCAAATAATCTCAGTCTTTAGTTGGTTTTCTTTCTGAATATTATTCTCTAAGGTTTTTGTTTGTTGAGTGTTGGATGAGTTTGTTTTGCATGTTTTAAATTTCCATCATCTTCGGGTTTGAATAATTTTCTTTCTTCTTTCTATGGCTACTAGGAAGATCATCATGTGTAATATTGATGCTTGTTCACTTGTAAATTTTTTATTTGCATGCTTAGATATTCACTGTATTTGTATACCATGGTTGGTGATTGTTTGGAGTATGAATCTGTTGAGGGGTTTCTTAATCTTTGATTTTATTGTTTTCTGAATCATATGTGGTTTCCTTGTGTCAAAATTTTGGGCCTTCCTTTAAAAATTCACAGCATTTGTTTCATGAATTTTTCTGGTGAAATAGACTCAAAAGTGATACTTGTAGGTTCTAATCTCTTGAATGAAGGGTTGTGTTTCTGAATTGATTCTGTAAACTTACTTCATGTTTGGATGAAATTCTTCTTTTCATTAGAATGGTTAACTTCTATCAGATTACTGTTGCATGTCAAATTGGTTTGAGATTTGGGCATGGTTTAATCAAAACTCTGTTAAACATTCATCTGCTTAGCCAAATCTAGTCTTATTGTTTGTGACTCCAATCTTATGTCCTTGGCTATTGAGGTTTAGACCCTTAAGCCTTGTTTATTGATTTATACAGTAACACAAATCTTGCTTTGCATTTCAGAGTCCTGCAATGAAATAGATTGAAAGTTTAGCAAAAAACAGAGGATTTTATAACCCATTCATTAGTATCCATGGATAAGTCTGGAAATCAAGTACCAAAACAGGAACAAGAGCGCCAACCAACAAGGGAAGATGCATCAAGTCCGGAATTTGAACAAGAAACTGAAATGGAGGCTTCAGATTCTCCAAGGCCCGAGGGTCCTCCTAGCTTCTCTGGTCCTCAGCACCAACTCTCTTACCCACCACAAGTGCAGCATTTCCATCAGCAACAGCAACAACAACAGCAGCAGCTTCAGGTTTTTTGGTCCAACCAGATGCAAGATATTGAACATGTAAATGACTTTAAGAACCACACCCTCCCACTTGCTCGGATCAAGAAAATCATGAAAGCTGACGAAGATGTTAGAATGATATCAGCTGAAGCTCCTGTTGTATTTGCAAAAGCCTGTGAGCTGTTCATCTTGGAGTTGACTCTTCGTTCATGGATTCACACGGAGGAGAACAAGCGGAGAACACTCCAGAAGAATGACATTGCCGCTGCCATAACAAGGACTGACATATTTGATTTCTTGGTTGATATTGTCCCTAGGGATGATCTGAAGGAGGATGCTACTCTCGGGTTTCCGCGACCTGCTGAGCCTCTTCCTTACTATTTTATCCCACGAGTCCCACAACATCCATCGCAGGTGGGTCACCCAGTTTTGACTTATGATGCTGGCGCTGCACATCAACCTCGGCCTCCACTAGCTGCTGCTTTTATGCCATGGGCACAGCCTCCACCACAGCAGCAGCAGGGCCAGCAGCAACCACCACAACCTCAACCACAACAAACTGATGCCTGAGCCTTGTACTAACGGGATGACGCAGTGACCACCACATCAACATCCAAGTCTTTTTTTGTGCCTCTGAATTGTATACAATTCTAAGGCTGTGTTTTAATTTGTGATAGAACTTAAATAGTTGTCATACTTGTATCTATGGTATTTAGTAGTAGTAGCTAACCTTAGTTGAACTTTAAATTTCAGAAAACAAGAACATGTAATTGCTTCTTAATTTCTCGCAAGCCTGTTTGTTGGAAATGATTTGGCTTTTGTTGGGCGCTCATAGAATGATTCCATCTGACTGAAGCAGAAAGAGCTGTTTAATTACTTTGCTGCACTTATTTTTCTTTGTTAATCTTTCAAGATATGAATGCCTGTACCTGACAAGAAGACCAGTGGTATGTGGAGTATCGTATGTGGTTTTGCATCATTTTCTGTGAACATTAAATTTTTTGCCAATGGCACTGGATGTTCCATTACTTGCAGCTGCATATGGGGTAAGTATGGGCTCTGCACTGTACAGTACCAAGACACTTCAAAACTGAGACTGAACTCTCATCAAAATAGTGAAACAGAGCGACTGAAATATATTAGCTGATGCTTTTGACTAACACTATCTGTGCATCATCTTTGACTGCTTTTAAGCACTCAAAAATCCTTTCAAAGTCTCTGGTCTCTTTCAATCAACCAACCAGCCTCATAATATCCTTGTCAACTTTATTGATTGATAAGTTCGGCATCTCTCTGTTTCGCCTACCATTACACACATGTAAGTGGTTCATTTAGAAAGACATTTTGACTCTCCTTCAAAACCTTGACTGTGTTGATGCTTCCTGGAACTTTCATCCAAACCCTTAAATCCTTGAAAGCCTTCCAGAAGGAAAATTCTACATGCATACTTCCAAAGACACTCTTTAATATGGGGATTAGGGAAGTCAACAAAATACCAAGTCAAGATGGCACAGAAGTCATGACTTTGACTGAGTAAGAGCTCCTCACCCTTGTGTAGTTGAAGATATTCTATATGAATATGCATCATCTAAAGCTCGTATTTATATATACTGATCCTTCCTGCTTGCTTCTCTGAGTGAAAAATCCAGATATTCATGTTCATCACTTGGTATTAGTGAGTGATACCATTTTTGCAGCCTAGCATGGCAAATCCAAGCGACTGGGCACAACTGTATAGTCACACCTTTGCTAAACAAGAGACTCCTTGCCGTGAAGATCATCGTCATCCGTTTATCATGTCTGATCAAATTTCTTCGACAACCACCGGTATGGCTGCAAACAGCTTGAGCTCAACTGGGAGTCATATGGCAGCTGGTACAAACAATATGATGAGCAGTAGTGGAATTAAGGAAAACTTTCATTTATCGTACACACCAGACGGACGTGTTTCTAAACCAAGCCGGAAAAGAACAAGAGTGTCGGCCAAAAAAGATCACACGACTATACTTAATACTGATATTAGTAATTTCCGTGCCATGGTTCAACAATTCACTGGTGCTCCACAATCTGCTGCTTATCTGTCGTCTGTTCCTCGTGTTAATCTTTCAGGTAATTATAATAGTTCATCTGGTATGTCTTACGAGTATAATCAACAAGCAGGTCATCAACTTCATCCTTACCAACAACAACAACAACAGTTGATGATACAATTGTTGAACAACAACAGCAACAACAATAGAAATGATCATGGTTTGGATATAGGGGTGAGCAACGTCAACAAATTACATGTAAGTGCTGCTAAGATGGAGAAGTCGGATGGATTTGTGATAGCAGATGGTAATAGTAGTTCTTCTTATGAGATGTTCCCGGCCCAAAGACTGTCTTCGTTTGATCATGAGAATACTAGGAGTAACAATGGTTTTGTTTCATTTTGAACTAGTAACTTGGTAATTTCAGATACCATTCCTCCTAACTATCCAGGTGCACCCATTGCCTCCTCCTGATCTTGTTGATCATCATCATCTATGTATGTAATATTTTTATATATGTAGATATATATATATATGTATCTCTTCTACTACTTGTGTGTAGTAATAAAAGGAGGTGTTTTGTGGTGATGAAAAAACATAGATTTTAATTAGCAATTATTTGATCACTACTTTTCAATATTAGTGTATCTTCATAAGCTGATCTGAATCAAAATTTTCCGATGTAGAAGTAAAAAGGTGATTCAGGCGAGCATAATGTACCTAGCACCTACATTGTATTGTTAAGTACAGAAGAAGAAAGTCAATGTAAAACCACATACAGTTGTTGGTCCAAACAAGGTGTGTGTGTAGGCCAAATACGACTTTCTTTTAGTTGAGATTAGGTGGGTGTGTGTGAGCTACATGATTTCTGCTACCTAGGCTAGTTTCCTTGGCATATCTCGATCCTTAATTTGTAAAAAAAATAAATTTGTTTTCGTATTACTTGGGATACAATTTTATGTACAAGTTCATTTTCTTTCCCCTTGTCCGTGAATTTCCTATGTGTTGTTTTAGTCTATCCGGTAGTTTTTGAATTCTAATCAACTCTCTTTAAGCTCTATTTGAGATATAGCAACCTTAAATTGCTTGCTTTAGTACCTAGCGTTTCAATGAATATTAGCAAGCAAGGGTGCCGTGCTGCTATCAGACATACTTGTATTGCGGCATAAATGCAGCTGCTTTCCCCCCCTTGAACCTCCTCCTCTGTGTAAGCAAATTAATCTTGCTATAGAATCAAACAAACAACTTTTTTGTTCTTCACACAAGATGCCGCAGGAGGAGAAGAAGATCTTTGATCAACACAAGTTGCCCTAGGAGGAGAAGATTCTCGTTCAGGTACCTGCACGTTCGATTTGAATCCTTGAGGTCCCTGCAGCAGTGGATTGACTGGAACATAAACCACCCTCAATTTTGATTCCTTAAGACTAACATCCTTGGCAATTTCTTTGTTAAAACGAAGCTCTGTACAAGGAACTTGTCTTTGCATTGCAGCATATCCTGTGGTACTTCTTTCTGTGCTCGCATAGTTATTGTAACGTCGCATGTTGTTCCAGGCAATAGGATTCCCATGTTTGGATGAACGGAATATTTATTTATGTCCGTCGTTTTAACCTTGTAAGCAACATATTCACTACTGGATTTGTTAGTTAATTGCAGAGTACGTGAAGTCTGCTTGTTCAATTGGAGTGGAAATTTGAGCTCATTTGTGGGCTGAATGCTTAAGACATTTCCTCTACTCATTGCTGCTCGCAAGGAAGATGAGAAGAACACTTTGTGATGCACCCTTATATATATATATGTACTACTAGTACTACTACTCGGAAGTCGGAGCTTTAAGACCGACAATTCTAATTTTGGGCCTTAAATGGACTGTATTCTGGACAGCCGGCCCAGTTAAAATAGATTTTTTTTTTTTTTATTTAAGTTAAAATAGATAAGGACCGAAAGTCTTTGCTTGATTCTTCCAAGTTCTTCAGGTTTCTTTCTCTGTGGTTTGATTGATTTTTCACATCCATCCATCAGATCGAGCTCGAAATGTTGGGAGTGGTTTCCAATTCCTTCACTAGATGTTCTTTTTCTTCAGCAGAAAATCCAATTAGATTCTTCAATAGTAACAAGTCACTTACCACTACTAGTACTAGACTCGGAGCTTCTTCTTCAATTTCAGAATTTCCTCTGGCAAGCAAAATCGTCGTCACAAGTAAGGATTCCATCTATCTTCTTCAATCTTGGCTTCATTTTTAAAAAAGTGATAAAAATCATTCCATTTGCAGCTAGTATAATGTAAAATTGGGTTTTAAGGGTTTAGTAGTAGGGGGGAACAGCTCTTATAATTGGAGGCTATCCTTGGTTGGGGTATCATGATTGGTTTCTGTCTAGTACTTCAAACACTCTCTACATCTATACAACAAAACAAACAATTACACCCCAACTTATTTAAGGAGAAAATTTTATATCTAGACTAGGATTCTTTTTTGTAGTTATCTTAATCTCATGTACTCAATCGCAGCTAAGTTCGTTTCAGTAACTTGTTATTGAATTGAAATCTTGATGCAATCTATGTGTATATGTATGCTTGGCTTTGTGTAGAAAAAAAATGGGTTGTAAAATGCTTGAGTGTTCAAAAGAGAAGGTCTATAATGAGTTCATCATATATGTCATGTGAGTGGGACTCCTACTAGTATCCTATTCATATTCAGAATTCAACAGTTAATTTGACCTTGACTAGGAGGAGGAGGAGTATCACTAATTCTTACTTCTTACACTTATGGTTGCGAATTCATCTGCTACCGGTGTTTCAATTACTCGTCCTAGCTACTCCGTGTCTCCATCCATAAGACTTAGACTAGTAGATTTAGACAATGGAGATACAGATCTTCTTAATGACTCAGTCTGTTAGGTTGTATCAAACACCTGACAATTTGAACAACTCCGATTTCAAACTTATTTTTCAGTGTTAAATTACCGCTCAACTGATTTTGGTGTTTCAGTTTGGATAATTCCTAATTTTCAACTTATGATAATCCATTGTATTGTAGATTTGTCTCACTCGACCAGTGATGCCGTCCTGGAAAAGAAATTCTCAAACTTTGGTCAAGTGGTAGAAGGTGAGAACACACAATCTCTGTTGCTAAAACAGAAGACGAAAACTTCTTTTCCTAGTTTGATTATCTGGTGTTATGTAGACACTTCATGCTTTCAGCTGATTGTTTGTATTTAACGTTACCTACTGGACCTTGTCGAAGACATTCTTGCTTTTGTAACTGACGATGAAACTGTTTATGGCAGTTAAGCTAGTGACAGATGAATCAGGAAAGAGGTCAAAAGGGTTTGCTTTTATACAATATACTTCCCAAGACGATGCTGTGCTTGCCTTAGAAAGTATGGATCGCAAGGTTAAACTTTGACTCTTTACATTTTCTTGGTATTATTTTTCTTCTTTCTCTTAGAAAATAGTATATACATGTTTGAACAACTCTGATGTGTTTTTGTATCTCTTCTGCAGTATATTGACGGGAGGCTGGTTTATGTAGATATTGCAAAGCCTGTGACTAGTACATTTGGGGCATACCCAAGAACCTCAGGACCCCCTAAAGAGCAAACTCCGTAGATGTAAGTAAATGAGACAGATACCAAGCTTTCACTGGATGTGAATCATTCTATAAAAGAAGTATCAATAACTGTATAGGTACGAATGTATACCGGTGTACTATATGTTGTAGCATTTGAGTGATTATGCAGGTCTATTTTCAATGAGAGTTTGGAATCATGGATGTAATAATGGTTTTGTATGTCAATTTCAATCAGTAGTTCGTTGTAAGGTTAAACCAGTTGCAGACAATTCTTAATTGATGCTTAGTTGCAAGTGAATTTTAAGCAGACTTGGAAGAGTAGATGTCTGTGTCTTGTTAAGTTGTTATTTGGTTTTACTTTGCAAGTCATTGGGTATTTTGATGGGCTAAAATAGAGGAAGGAAGATCAGGCTAAGAGAAGCCCAACTAAGATTTATGCTAGGAAGTCTTGTGCACCATAGTTGTCATTAAAAACTCATATTGTCATGCCTTGTTTATGCGGACTGACAGAAATGGTCTTATTAATAGTAAAATTCATCCAATTACATGAGAAAATTAACTAAAGAGTGCGCACAAGACTCTGATATAACCTTAACTTGCTTCAGTGTTTTCGTAATTATTATCAAGCAAGGGTGCAAGCAAGGGCGCCGTGCTTCTAGACATGCTTTTATCGCGGAATAATAAGCTTGCTACAACATCGAACCAAGAACTTCTTGGACTCTCATTCTCCACACGAGATGCCGAAGATCCTTGAGGTGCCCGCAGTACTGGCTTTGCTGGATTATAAGTCACCTTAAATTTGAATGCTTGTTCAGATCTTTGAGGTACCTCCTGCAGTGGATTGGCTGGAACATAAACCACCCTCAATTTAAAATCCTTGAGATTAACAACACTGGCATATTTTCCTTTGTTAAACATGTCACGTAAAATGACGCTCTGTACAAGGAACTCGTCTTTGCATTGCAGCATATCCTCCTGTGCCTGTGGTGCTCGCATTGTTACCGCAACGTTGTATGTTGTTCCAGGCAATACAATTCCTACATTTGGACGAACGCAGTATTTCTTTGGATCCGTCGCATTAACCTTGAACGCGACGTATTCATCGGATTTGTTAGTGAGTTGCAGAGAACACCAAGTGTGCTTGTACAATTCGAATGGGAATTTGAGGTCAAGTGCGGGTTGAATGTTTGAGAGATTTACTGCACCCATACTTGCAGGGAAGAATTAATTTACAAAGAATTCAATCGATGAGAAGAAGTCTTTCTGATGCACATAAAACTTGAGGCTTAACAGCCTTCCTTATATACTACTCATGCCGAACTCTATTAGGACAATTCCAAAAGGCACTTCTACACAACATATATAGAATGACTTCCAAATATAACCAAACTTCTAAATTTATACTCCCTCCGTCTCCAAAAATAGGCTTATTTGGTTTTCACAAAAATTAAGAAATCAATAATTCTAGCAACTTTTTCATGTGTTTTACTAATTTATCCTTGGTCCCCACTCATTTGTTATAAGAGAGATGGGAAAGAGAAGTTGTCCCCCTTTAATATTAAGAGAGAAAATGGAGAGAGAAGTGATCCTCTATGGGTATATTAGTAAAATCATAACATTTGACTTTCCACATATGAAAACAAAACTATTTTTTTAACATACCCAAATAAGAAAATAAGTCTATCTTTTAGAGACGGAGAGAGTAACTCGGACTTCCATAATTCTGGGGCGACCGCATTCCGGATTCTTTAGCCAACCCAGTTACCTACCGGACCTAGTCAAAGATTTTCTTGACTTAATATTGAGATTATAATAATATTAATATTTACAGTGTATCCAATTACATGGGAAAATTAAATCAACAATTTAATAATGATAACCTCGACTTGCTTGCCAAATATTATTATTATCAAGCAAGGTTGCCGTGCTATATATTAGAGGAAACATACTACTGTCGCGGCATCAGTACAGTGCAGCTTATTTTTCCCTTAAACATCCTCTTTATACATAAGCAAATTGATCTTGCTATATCATCAAACAAACAAGTTGTTGGACTCCCATTATCCACACAAGATGCCGCCTTAGTAGTAGATCCCTGCTGCAGTGGACTGTGTGGAACATAAGTCACCTTCGATAGTGCTTGTTCAGATCCTTGATTTGCTGGAACATAAATAACCCTGAATTTCATATCCTCCATATTAGTAACCTGGGCACTTCCTTCGTCAAACATATCGTATAAAGCGACGCTCTCCACAAGTATCTCATCTTTGCATTGCATACCCTTTGGTGCTTTTTTCTGTGCTTGCATAACTATTGTGACGTTGCATACTGTTCTAGGCGATACAATCCCTACGCTTGGGAAAACACAGTATTTCTTTGGGTCGGTCGTTTTAACACTGAAAGCAGCATATTCATCGGTTTTGTTAGTGAATTGCAGAGTATATGAAGTCTGCTTATTCAGTTCAAATGGAAATTTGAACTCTTTAGGTGGTTGCATGTTTGAGAGATTTCCTGCACTCATACTTGCAAGGGAGAATTAACTAAAGACAAGAAGATGAGAAGAAGTCTTAATCTCTGATGCACGTAAAACATTCTAAGGCTTAACAGCCTTATATATATACATACACATCTACCACTACCGATTTCGGAAAAAACTCTACTAATTAGATTCCAAATGGGACTACATAACATGCAGAACTCGGACTTCCGTTCAAAAACAAACAAATATTTTGGGCCTTAAATGGGCCGTATCCGGATTCTTTAGCCGACCCAGTTAAAAACTTAAAATAGGAAGACCAAAACTATGGGTGAGCAAAACGTCCACACCAGCCGATTTCACCTGTCCCTATCTGGAATTTAGCGGATACATACTTGGCCCGCAATTTGGTGGATTGGACGTGGTTGTATGTGTGCTTGTCTTTCATGACAACCGGATTATTGTGTGCTTGTCTAAAACCTACATCACCCACCCAATGGACACCTGACCTATGTGTGCTTGTCTTTCAGGACACCCGGCTTATTGTTAATAATATTTCTTTTAGTCAGTGTAATGGTGAAAAAGAGAGAGTCCAACAAGCTCACCCAATATTTCGATTAGCAATCTGTATGGACTAACTCCAATATACTTTCTAGAGAATCAACTAGACAGTCAGACTCAATCTAGATAAAAGTATATCAAAGAGTTAATATCTCAATTTCTTGATTTAATCTATACTCAAGCAAATAGAAATCTGCGAGTCTTTATTAAATACAAGAGATAAAAACTTGGATGGTATCAAAGACCAATATCCAAGTGCCAATCAATTTAAATCAACAACCAAAAGTTAGATATTCTAATTGATTGATCTTAACGCACAACCTGTGATATTTCAATTATATAACAAAATATAATGCGGAATAGAAATAACACAGACACCATAAATTTTGTTAACGAGGAACCACAAATGCAGAAAAAACCCCGGGACCTAGTTTAGATTGGACACCACACTGTATTAAGCCGCTACAGACACTAGCCTACTACAAACTAACTTTGGTTTGGACTGTAGTTGAACCCTAATCAATCTCACACTGATTCAAGGTACAGTTTCGCTCCTTACGTCTCTGATCCCAGCAGGATACTACACACTTGATTCCCTTAGATGATCTCACCCACAACCAAGAGTTGCTACGACCCAAAGTCGAAGACTTTAATAAACAAATTTGTATCACACAGAAAAGTCTACGATGATAGATAAATCTGTCTCCCACTAGATAAACCTAAGAGTTTTGTTCCGTCTTTTGATAAAATCAAGGTGAACAGAAACCAATTGATAACCCAGACTTATATTCCCGAAGAACAGGCTAGAATTATCAATCACCTCACAATAATCTAAATCTTATGGTAGCGAAACTATATATTGCGGAATCACAAACGATGAGACGAAGATGTTTGTGATTTCTTTTTATCATGCCCTTTCAGAGATATAATCTCAAGTCAATTGTTCAATTGAACTCGTACGATAGAAAATGGCAAGATCAGATCGCTCAACGTTCGTCTGGCTTCAAAATCCCAATGAAGTCTTTCAGTCGTTACCCTACAGGGTCTCGAGAAGAAACCTAAGGTTAAAGGAGAATCGACTCTAGAAAAACCAACTAGTATCACACAGGAGGTGTGGGGATTAGTTTTTCCAGTTGCTATATGGCTCCTTTATATAGTTTTCAAATTAGGGTTTGCAATCCAAGTTACCTTGGTAACAAAGCATTCAATATTCACTGTTAGATGAAAAACCTGATTTAACCAAGTTGATATCTTTCAACCGTTAGATCGAAACTTAGCTTGTCACACACAAATGAAATGTATTTCATTTAGGTTTGAGTAACTGTACCTAAACGTGTACACTTAGTTGGTTCACAAATAGTAATGGTTAGCCATATGAGCACTTCCATATTAACCGTATTCATCTTCTTCACATAACTAGTTCAAATGACTCATAAGAACTAGTTGAAGAGTTGTTCAATTGCTTAGGTCTTTATGAATAGACACAATTGAAACAAAATCGGTTTGATTCACTTGAATCAATTCATGAACAATATAGCTACGGTTTGCAAAGATTGCATTCCTTATTGATTTATTGTTTAAGTTCATCATCTTCCGATTTGAGAAATATAACCAGCTTGGGTACGCGTACGGGTACGTGTACCATAGATACCGGATTTGAGTTTACAAACTCAGCAGAAATTTTCGGTCGAAAACTTCCGTGGGTACGCGTACGGGTATGCGTACCTAAGGTGACTGGTTTAACAGTTTGCAAACTTACAAACTCAACAGAAATTTTCGGTTCGAAAACTTCCGCTGGTACACATATGGGTACGCGTACCCAACCTGTCTCCTTCACCAATACCGTATGCACACACTTGATTTCCGACACATGGATTTATACACTAATGTGCGAACACACTATATATGCTTATGTCCATAGTTGGTTAGGTAATCTCAACTCTACATTTCAATCATTGAAACGTTCTTCTATAATGTTATAACCGTCGTTATTCACAACTATATATCGTCATCAAATCTATTTTCAACATTGAAACTTCATCATGACTTTTGTCACGGGTTAAGATGAAAATTGGTTAAAGTGAAAGCTTACCAACACATATTTCGAGAAAAAGATAGGCGAGTAAACTCGGCTCGATATAACAAATGTGTATGTATGAAAACTATCGTACTTATACGACTTTGTCTCAAGAGAAGGAGATAGAGTAGATAAACTTTTGAGTGATAGATAATTTCAAGTATCCACATACCTTTTAGTCGGACGAAGTTCCACTGGTTCCTTGAGTATTTCTTCGTCTTCGTAAGATGATCGCCATGGAGTATGGAGCTCAACCTACACTAAACTATCCTAAACCGAGACTTAGCTATAAGTAGTCTAGAAATCAGGACATATAGTTTTGACAACTAAACTTGACAAACATGCTTGAGATAGAAACGCATGTGAGTTCGACCGAGCAATGCTCTAACAAATGGCTCATCTTCATATAAGATTTTGGATAGCTATCGGAAATACGGTATGGTCAATATGGAAAGTTCACAATGTGTGCTAAGCTCTTATTACTTAACGTTCAAGTTTTTTTTTTGATACTCAAGGTGAGATCCTAAACCGAAATGTTCCATAATATCTTTTGATATTCATAGTTTATATTTTTTTAATTTCCTAGTAATTAAAGTATATCTCTGGAAACTTTATTAGTAAAGTATACTTGTACACAAACTAATATCTGGTTGGAATATTTACACCGTAAATAGGTATTTATTGCATATCTTTGAGTATTTTTGGTTATTCCTTATTGTCCAAACTACCTTGATCCTTATAAATATTGAAGTTTGTCTTTCGAACAAACTTATCATGTGATTTACGTACTTCATCTTGTAGTCGGTGTGAAGTAAGCCTACTAGAAGTATTCTCTTAATACTCATTGGAGAGAAAATTATCCTGATTAGGTGAAATCTCTTACGTGCGTTTCGTTTAGAGACTTCTTTGGGATCAAAAAGTGTCTAGTTGTATCGTTGGTGGGAAGTTAGAATCAGATTGTTGTTTTAGTTTTCGATTCTTGATTTGATTGACTAACGATATAGTTGAAACTTGATATTAGATAGTTTTTCTATTATGTGATCATTCTCTTCTGATATATCTTCTTTATTGATTCAAGATCTGAAGATAGGACTTGTGATCATCTATTGTTAACAGACTCTATTCTGTGCGTGATTGATCATAAGAGCATCTCCAATACAATGGGTAAAGGTATTAAAATTTCATGACAGATAGGATTTACGATATTTTCCACCAAATTTTCATTCCTAATGCAAGGGTGAAGGTCATAAGTAAAAATGACATGTCTAAGTGGGAGTAAAGGGGAAAGTTCATATTAGACTTTCTTCATGACCTTGGGTTTTAAGTCGACATCATGTTTTTGACTCTAAATTTAAATAAAAAGGTGTTGGATAAGACCTTGTGGATTGGATATGAATTTTAGCTAAAAAGTTTTATCTTCATCATTTTTTGTCATTTAGCAATTACCCACAAGTAAAAAGGTGTAAATAAGACCTCCACATAGGATGACCTTGACCCTTTGCATTGGAGATGCTTTAGTGGAATCAAGTTATTTGTGCAAGCACTTTGAAGACTATAAAATTTTCTTTATTGGTATTGTGGTAATTCGTCCACACTTGATTGACTGGTATCCAACAAACTTGTTTATCTTGATAGACTTTTTATAGCTTGTTGTTTAGATCGACAATCTATCACTTGGTGTTTCTCTTCAGGAACTGAATTTGATAGATTATGAACTAAGATTGATTATCTTTGATGGTCTTTATATCTTAGTTGATCAAGTCGATACAAAAGAGTTTATACTGATTAAATGAAAGAACCTTTGTAACTCAACTTATCTCTGATTAACTTTTTGATCTGGGAGATTGATAAAGTGGTTACTGAAACAGATTAGTCATTTACTGATTCGGAATATGTTCCAAAACGATTAAGTGTTATAATTCTTCACAGTAGGTGAAACGACTTAAGATAATAGGCGTTATCTTAGGATTCACGTGCGTAGACCAGATAAGTAGTAGGCGCAGGTATACTGAAGAAATTGAGTAACTTGGAGTTAGTTTACTTGGTCTAAATTATTAGAAGTTGTTGTATTCATTGTATAGCGTCTTAATTCTGAGAGTATTCAAAACTGGACTAGGTCCCGGGGTTTTTCTGCATTTGTGGTTTCCTCGTTAACAAAACTTTTATGTTTGTATGCTTTTATTATTTCCGTATTAAAGTTAACTAATTGTAAAAGCATTCTCCTACTCGTATGCTTGAAGGCCATTGGATTTGAAAGATTTAGGTGTACTTGGTACCCTCGTCATTTCAATTGGTATCAGAGCGGATTTCATATGAGACGACTTAACAACCGGTAGCATACTCGTCTAGACTATGATGTGCTTTCCTTATAAAGTATGGGTTTCCAAGTTAAACTTCGACTCTTCTTTACATGTTCTTCGTGTTTTTTTTCTTCTTTCGCTTAGAAAATAGTATACATGTTCTGTATCAATTTTGCAGTATATTGACGGGAAATTAATTTATGTGGATATTGCAAAGCATGTGAGTAGTACATTTGGGGATTACCCAGGAACATCAGGACCCCCTAAAGAGCAAACTTAATAGATGTGAATGTGTAGTGATCTTCACTACAAAGGATAGAAACTTAAAAGGATCTAAGATTAGGTTAAGGGAAGATGAAACATTAGATAGAAAGAGAAGATAAGAATTTAGAGTATAAGGGAAGAAGAATAATTCACTAAAGAGTATCCAAGGAAAGAGCTGGATATTAATACATGTTGTCAAGCACGTTAACCGCGTGACATAAGCTTTGGGCACCCTAATAACAAGCTACAGGAACCCGCAGTTCAAAATTAGAAAAGATAAAAGGAACTCCCAAAGGTGGTTCATGACAAACACCCCCTACTTCAGTTGATTCTTGTCCTCAAGAATCGCATCTGAAAATTGTTGTCTTATAGCGCGCCGCCTTGTCCTCCCAAGTTGCTTCCTCAGCTGTGGAGTGAGTCCAATGAACCAGAATCTGTTCTACGTGCTATTGTTGTTTCTTGATTATTATAATAGATAAGATCTGGAGTGGAGCAATCTTCATACAACCTTGAAATTCGAGAGATGGTAAAGCTGTTTGAGGCAGCAATCCTGTACCAATTTTTGGCTTAAGCTGAGAGACATGAAACACCGGATGTATCCTGGATGTAGAAGGGAGATGCAGTTTGTAAGCCACCTTGCCAAGTCTTGCAATGATTTGGTATGGACCACAAAATTTAGCTGATAGTTTTAAGCTCCTTCTCAACTGAACTGAGGTTTGCATGTATGGTTGAAGCCTTCAGTAGACCTAATCACCCACCTTGAATTCTCTCTCTGATCTTTTCTTGTCAGCCTGTTGTTTCATCCTGTGTTGTGCCTCTTCAAGAGTGTACTTGTGTCTAATTACCATGGCCGGTATTCTTTGTAAATACTCTTCAACAGATTAATTAGTTGATGGGTGATGAGAGAAAAAACCAAATTGCTGGGGTTTGTATCCATAAAAAGCCTGGAAGGTTGTATAGTCTTCAAACTGGAGTGATAAGTAGAATTGAACCACCACTCTACTAAGGATAACCAACTAACCCACTTAGTAGGTCTATAGCTTGTCATGCATCTCAAGTATGACTCAAGGCATGCATTCACCCTCTCAGTTTGTCTATCTGTGTGAGGGTGATATGTTGTACTCATGTGAAGAGCAGTTCCAATCTTAGTGAATAGTTCTTGCCAGAAGTTACTACGGAAAATACTGTCTCTATCTAAAATTATGGTGGCATGCAATCCATGTAATTAATTTGAAAATGTTATCCAGGAATACCTTTGCTACAGCTGAGGAAGTGAAGGGGTGACTTAGTGGAAGGAGATGGTTGTACTTTTTGAACCTATCCACCACAACCATGATGACTTCTCTGCCTTCTGATTTTGGGAGTCGAGTGATGAAATCCATTTATATGTGCTTCTAAGCCTGATCAGGAACCGGAAGTGGCTGGAGTAGTCCCGCTGGAGATACTTGTGGTACCTTATGTTGTTGGAAGATGTCACACTCTTTAATATACTTGTACAAGTCTTTCTTCATACCAATTAAGTTTAAGTGTTCCTTTGCTCTCTGGTATCTAGCATGGGTACATGAATGCCCTCACATGGCTGAAGAATGGACTTCAGCTAAAACCTGTTGCCTTAAAGTTCCCACTGATCCAATATAAACTTTATCCTTGTACCTTAGAATTCCTTGTTTCAGTGTGTAAGGAGGTCTGCTAGAAGGAGATATAGTCAGTTGTGGTACCAGTTCTTGTGCCACTTTATCTGAACTACAACTATCTTGTACTTATTTTAGCCAAGCAGGTTGCAATTGTGAAATGAGTTGACACTGTGATGAGTCAGACTGTATAATCATACTCAAAGAGCTTGGAAAGCCACTTTTGTTGTACCATAGAATGTAGCTTCTGGTCCATGAAGTACTTCAGGATTTGGTGATAAGTGAAGATGGTAAAATGGTTTCCCATGAGGTAAGGCCTCCATTTAGTCACTGCCATCACTATGGCTAGTAACTCTTTTGCATAGGTGGACATGGAAGAAATCTGATTCCCATACCCTTACTGTAAAAAGCAATTGGTTCTTTCTTCTGCATCAAAACTGCATCTATCCCTGTGTCACATGCATCAGTCTCAACCTCAAGGGGTATGTTGAAAAATCAGGTAAGACCAGCACTGGGGTGGAAGTTACAGCTTTCTTGAGAGTATCTAAAGATACTTGGGCATTAGTGTTCCAATGGAAGTTATCCTTTTTCAGTAAATCTGTCAATGGCTTGCAAATGACCTCATAGTTCTTCATAAACTTTTTGTAATACCCAGTCAACCCTACGAATCCCCAGAGCTCTTTCAAAGTAACAGGAGTAGGCCACTTTAACATGCAGTCAATCTTTACAGGGTCTGTTGCTACTCCCTCCTTAAATATGATGTGACCCAGATATTCAACCTTATCCTGACCAAAAGACCACTTGTTGATCTTGGCAAACAATGTATGTTTCTTTAAGGTGCTGAGAGTGATTTCTGAATGTTTCAAGTGAGTGTCCATATCAGGACTGTAAACCAAGATATAATCAAAAAACACAAGTATAAACTTCCTGAAATGAGGCTTAAAAACATCACTAATCAAGGCTTGAAAGGATACTGGTGCATTGGTTAAGCCAAAATGCATCACCATGAGTTCATAATGCCCCTGGTGAGTTTTAAAAGCAGTCTTGTAAGTGTCTGGGGGGTATACTCTAATTTGGTGATAACTAGCCCTCAGATCAATCTTAGAAAACACCTTGGAACCAAATAACTCATCCTACATCTCTTCTATTATTGGGATAGGATACTTGTCCTTGACTGTAGCTTTATTCAACCTTCTATAGTCCACACAAAATCTCCAACTGCCATCTTTCTTCTTAACTAGGAGGATTGGTGAAGAAAAAGGGTTGTGGCTGGATTGAATTACACCTGACTTCAACATTTCTTGTACAAGTTGTTCTACTATCTCCTTTTGTATGTAAGGAATTATATATGGTCATTTATTATGAGGTGTATTGAGTGGTTTCAAGGGTGTGTGATGGTCATGAGTTCTAGAATGATGTAATATCTTAGGTTCTTGAAAGATATAATAATCATATTTTTGTAATAATAGCTTAATAGGTTCTGGTATTTCAGTTTGCTTTTCACAAGTAGTAATGGAAAAAATTGTACCTATCAATCCATGTTTATTCTTCTTAAGCCATTTATGTAAGGCACTTCCTGTCATCATAGAGATTTGAGCTGTGGGAGTATTGATTAGTGCTAAAAAGTGCATATTTCTATATATTTTTCTTGGCATTTAACTCATCTTTTGTGTATTAATTCTACATTTTATCCCATATTCTGTATTTTCTTTGTTTTCAAGAATAAATACTTTTCTTAATTAATTTTGCATTTTTAGGTACTAAATAAAGCCTGATTAACTCACAGAGTGAAAAGAGCAAAGAAACGACAAAGACTCCCGCAGAAAGGCAGCGAAGAACGATGTTTGCAAGAGCCGGACCAACTAGAAGTGGGCTTGGAAGGAAGAATTTGTTCTTAAAGAAGAAGCGGGCTCAGAATTGTGTAAACCCAAACTCTAACCTAAGTCCAAGCCCAAGCCCAAAGCCTGCCTAAGCTCGTAGCCGTCAGATTGGATCCAAAGATGCATCCAACGGTCGCTTCATCACAGTGCATCAAATTCTGAAGCTCCTGTCAAACATCATAGCACCTAACTCTCATCTGGAACGTCAGAATTGTTGCATCTAGAATCCAACGGTCGCTCAAGATCTGCCTCCGTCTCGCCGTTAGATCGATCCATCATCTTCGCATCCAACGTCTCATCCTTGCTGCGCATCAACATTTGCTACACCCGCTCAACACCCGAGTACCCAATACCTATACCCTAACCCAAACACACCCTAACCCTAAAACTATCGACTTCACCTCCCTCACCTCCGTCTGCAACAGCCTCACCTTCACCACCTGCTCCTCCACCAACTTCATGCCGCCTCAACCACCACCGAGCTCTCAAATCACCAACAACCCCATCATCCATCACCTATTCCCTTCTAATTTCAGAGACCTAATTCACCTAATTCACTCGCCTCTTCTCAGAAACCCTAGGCGTGTGAGTTTGGTAAATTATGTTGAGAAATAACACAAATTGGAGGCATGGGTAGCATCAGGAGAGTCAGAAGAAGAATGGGTCGAAGTCAGAATCAATTTTCAGAGAGTTGGTGAGTTTTAATTTCACTTTTGGTGAAACCCTAATTTTTGGGAATTTTGGGGATTATGCTTGCATGTATAAATTGAGTGCTTGGGGTGTAATTTTAACCATGCCTGGATTATCCAGAGCATCAGTAGAATAGTTTAGTTTTGTTATTTCCATGAACTGTTAGCTTTGAGGGTTATCAATCTTTTCAATTGCATGATTCTCAATTCAAATGCATTGTTAATTTTAGCAGTTCAGAACTCCAACATGTATTGAATTTGATTGTGTGATTGTTACAATTTACATCAAGCTCATGTTCATGTTTATGTTATGTTTTGTTCTTATGATTTGTTCTTAGGATAGTCTCATTTGCCCTAGCCCTGCTGTGTAATAATTTGACAAAAGCCTTAGAATGTTAAACAAGTTTAGGAACACTTGAACTTAGTTTAAGCTGCAACTTCATGCTGAATTCACATACATTTGACTAGTTGTACCTTAAAAAGACATCTAGTACGTTGGAAAGAACTATAGTTGTGCTTAACATTTCAATAATAAAATGCATAGCATGAACTAGGGTGAAATCAAACCCCTTATTTCACTGATCTTCTTAATCCACAACTTCTTTCATCTTCATTTAGTTTGTTGTTTCATGTCCTGTTAGTGTCTTGTTTAATTCTGTTAGTTCAATTCACTGTTAGTTTTCATATCCTTGTTTAGTTAGTTCACAACTTAGAAAACAGTTTAGGAAACTTCAACTTACACACCCTAGTCCCTGTGGATTCGACCCGTATTTGCACAAGCTACAACCGACACCGTGCACTTGCGGTTATAACATGTAGGCTTCTCCCTTATACTCTTATTTCTTACATCCTTAAAAGCCTACCAAGTATTACCTTGTAATTTAATGCTCGCTCCATTCTTGTTGAAGGTCACAGTTATCTTGTTGAAGTTGATAAGTGCATAATTCATATGATTTTAGTGTCCATTCCATACTTGTTTTAGATATTATTATTGCATGTATTCGTATTATTACTATTATTTTCTCTTATTTGTCTCTATTAGGTGAATCATCCAAAAAGGAGCTACAATGTGCTGAAAATAGCTAAGGAGAGAATTATTCCAAGTATCCAAGTGCCAAAGTCCAAGAGAAGTTGAAGAAGTGCGACGAAAAGGAGCAAAACGCTCAAAATCAAGAGACGGGCCAGAGACTGATCTTAACTCATTCGAATTAAGGATTTCTAATCTCGATCTTGAAGAAAATTGAAATAGGAAAATAATGCAAAAAGAATGAGGTCATTTCGAGTTCGGACGAAGAAGTTGTGGCCAAAACAAGTTTTTTATCCAATACCGAAGACAAGCAAGTATGCAAACGGGTACGCATACTTAGTCCGATAATTTCTGCTGGAATTTGAAGTCCGCATACCAGTACGCATACTTAGCAAGTATGCATACTCGTGAAGGCCTAAGGTCATAAGTTCTACATCAAAACCTAGGGTTTACCCCTTTAAGGGGAAACCACCATTATTCATCTTCTTTGTAATATGAGTAGCTAAATCCTTTGTTAATTAAGGATGAATTCAATGTTCTAAGCGTGAAGCTTCATTAATAATACAAGTCTATTTGAGGTTTTTATCATCATAGTTTTTCTTTACCATATCTAGGGTTTATGAATGATTCTTAGATTGATTTGGGATGCATACTAGATTAGTCTATTGATTGTTCTATCGCTAGTAAAAGTTATGAGATAAGTAATCGTCGATTAACTCTCTACACAAGTAGAAATCGAGAGACCTTACAGAGAGATTCTGTGGAGCAATCATGTGTAAAGACAACACCAGCAAGTAAACCTTGATCTAATAGTTTAACTACTGGATCAACCTAAATTCACAAAGCTTAAGGCGTTCGATTGGATTACACCTTGAGTGATCCACTACTTGGTGGTTCGTTGGATATAATCTGGTAGTCGAGAACTTCCATATCCAGTGATTGAAGGAGTTTTGGGGATAACACTGATCTAGATGTTATTCTACGGTTGGTGATGAATGGTTCTTACGAAGGATAGATAAGTATTCTAATCTTGTTAACGTTTGGTAACGGAGAAGGATTCCTAAATTATCCCTTTCTTCTTATTGTATTTTTATTTATCTTACAACCAAAACCCCCTTTGTGATTTACTTTATTTTGCTAGTACATATAACCTATCAATTACACAGCTCTCTATGGGAATGATCTCTTACTACTACTATATTACCAATTAATTAGTGGGAAATATATTTATTAATTTGTTGCATTAACGACACCCATTAAATATTGGCGCCGTTGCCGGGGATCGAACCCGGGTCACCCGCGTTATGATAGACACATTTTGTGTCTAATTTGTTCTCAATACTATATATTGTTGGCACTCGATTTTGTACTAATTTTGGTGTTTTATGTGTTTGTAGGCATTTTTAGAGAAATACATTTGTGTGGAAAAATTTGTTCAAAAAAGTACTATTTGAACCCCAGGAGAAAAGTATTAAAGGCACCCTCATTTTGGATAAGGGCACCCCAGACACCCCATGCTGTTAAAGGCTCCCATGTTTTGGATCAGGGAACATCTTCTTCTTCATTTCAAATTTCAATTTTGGCGGGAGATAGTGCAGACGCAGGCAGTATTAGGGTTGAAGTTTTGATCGTGTTCTAGGGAGATTCAAGGGCTGAAACTCATTGGGTTTGTCTATTTTGATCCAATAGAGATAGTAATGATCGTCGTTTATACCAGAGTTGGCTAGAAAGGTGGATATAAGGGTTGAACATATTCTCGGGTTTTCTTCCTGTGGAAACTCTGTTAAGATTTTGGTCGCGTTGGAATGAGACTCGAGCATTGGATTTGGTTTCTTTGAGCCTGTTTGGACCAAACAGGGATGGTATGGTCGATGGTTTCGGTTAGAGTTGGCTGCATCGTGGGATTGAAACAAACAGAGCAACACGTTCGTAGGAGAGTTTTTCACGGGATTTGCTATGAATTTCGTGTGTTGCTGGGACTCTAATTCGTGTGTTTCTCATGTTTGGAAAGTGCTTGGTCGCTACAGAGACGTGAAGGAGTTAAGTAAGGAAGTTTCAACACTGTTTGACAGCGTGAGAAGAGAAGAAAGGGAATAAAATATTCCCAAGGAGATATTCTTTACTGCCGAGTAAATGGAGAATTATATGGAGTTATGACGGGATATTTTGGTGTTGTGGGGCTATATAAATTGTTGAGGAGCAATAGAAGAAGGGATGGAGAGTTAGGGGACGAAAAAGGGTGAGAAATTAAAGTTGCAGAGCTTGTCTCTGCTGCTGCCATTGAAGTAAGAGAACGAAGAACTTTAAACCAACTAGGACTGTCGTTCTTAACCGTCACATTTTGTATCTTTAAACGATAGTTCTTCTGCGACCCCAAGAAGCAATAGTTCTTTGTAACAGTTGTGACAGTGAGTCTGTAACAGTCTGTCGGCGTTGCAAACTCGCTGCTTTTTATCCCTTTCACCTTTGTAACACCTTTTTGAGCTATGAATCCATATTTTAAGTGTGTTTCCAACCTAATGAGCTAAAACCCATCACTGGGACAACGGAGGAAGCTGGATTTCATCCTTGGGGTAATTTAATTAATTCCTTATTTACTTTTTGCACCGATTTTAAATGATTTATGATTTCTATTAATCAATTGTTATCTTGTTAGATAGTGTATGCTTAGTCTTAGGTGCTTTAGATACACTATGCTTGTAATTTACAATTGATGTTTTACGAAATCTACTTTGGCAAAGAATAGAGTCATTGTTTTTTTTTGTTTTGAGCTATACATGTCTAGGATAAATTTATGAATCCCATGAACATGAAAAGCAGTGGAATTCCGAGTCCCGGTCCCTCTTCATCCTGTGACAATATTTTGTGTATATTTTTTTTTCTTTTAGTTTATTAACTCTTAAAATCAACCCATCAAGTCCGAGTGAACGACAACTCTATTTACCACTATATAAAATTCCATAAATTTTTGGCACCGCCGACGCGGACTTGTGTATAGATTTGTTTTTAGGTTTTATTTTTATTTTTATTATTTTTCTTCTTTTTTACGCCTTTTGGTATTTCTTATTTGTTTTCAGATTTGGAGTTGAGCTAAAGAAAAAGGGAGAAAGGGCTGAAAACAAAAGCGAAGCCAAAGAAGGAAAGAAAAGAGGAATCCAAAAGGAGTGAAGAAGAAGATTTTGTATATTATTTTACTTTATCTTTTTTAGAAACGGTAATTAAGGTTTTTATTTTTGTAATATTTTATTTTTGCACATTTATTTTTTCTTTTCTTTCGGACATTGAACTTTGGGACTTTTTTTTAAAAAAACCCTACGGAAGGGTAGTTTTAAACATAAACGGTGTGCATATAAGGACGGCGATTACGATATCGCCTCGGCCCCTCGGGTTCGTACATGACACAGGAGTCGTGGCCCGAGTCGACTTCAACGGTTCATCCCCCGTCTGGAACGGGAGGTAAGAATTCTAGATACCCGCGAATCCCCTGTCAGCGGGTTTACTGGATGATTTTGTATGCATATATGTTGAGGACCTGAAATCGGATTTAATTTTCTAGTAAAGGGCAAGGCCTGGCCAAATCAAGATAAGGACTCGGATTTCATCACCATTTCCTTCTTTCCCGCCTTAGGAACACATAACCTACGCGAACCTAAGCCTTAAAATTTGGACTAGAACGAGACCGATAGGGTAACGAGCTTAATAGGAAAGTCGTTCGAAAAATATTGGTTACTCTTTTAAGCATACTTCGAAGTTCATGATGGTTTCTGTGAGTTGAATGCGTGACTGCGCCGCCTTGTAATATCGGTGAGGCCTTGGGTATCAAAGTTTCACCGAGCTTCCCTCGCCTCTATTCAACTTACTTTAACTCAGATTAATTCCAGAGAGGTTTGCTCAGATTGTAACGAGTTACTTTTTGGAAGAATAGAAGCTGGTCTAGAAACAATCTTAGTGGAGCCATCATGCTTTTTGTTTGCTAGATAAAATAGGCTTTTTGTGGTCGAGTCAGCTTTCTTTGTGTTTGTTTAGAATTCCCTTGCAGTTAGGATGTCGAACTGGTATTATAATAGCCAATACAATGAGTATCCGACTGAGCAGCTTGGACATTATCCTTTTTATGACCATAGTGTGAATAGTGATTAGGAACGCGAAACTTTTGAAGGTTATGGTACATACCATTGTGAGCCCAATTACTATGCACATACCCACAGGTCATACGAGAAAAAAATCCTTTTATTTCTCTGGAAGAGTCTCTCAAGAGTTTCAATGAGTCAACACAGAAGTTATTTATGAAAAAGACTTATAATATTCTTCTCCCAAAAGAGTCCGTAGAGCAGTCAACTAAGATGTCTCTAGAAGAGTCCCTCAAGCAATTTAATGAGAGTACAAATAGGATTGTGGAAAAACTTGCTCAGGATAGTCTTAATTTCCAGTATAGTGTTCCCAATACCACCCTTTAAAATAAGGATAGTTTTTTATTCACATAATCAAGATGATGAGGTTAGAATTGGTAACATTATTTGTTTTGATGAGGTTCGATCTTTTTCATGTTATTATAAAGATGATTATGATGAGGATAGTATTGATGAAGAACATGAAATATGTAGGCATAGTGATCAGGAATTTGTTACTCCGATTGAGATTTATAATGATAGTGTTGTTTCTAGTACAAATCCAAATAATTTTAATAATTATTCACTTATTCAAAAGGATGAGGATTTGACTAGAGATACCACCGTTTTAGACGATGTAGTTCATGATCCTTTAGCCTGCAGTATGTTGGATAATCCATTATTTGATGTGCCTATCAGTGAATCGGAAGAGGTAACTATGATTAACACCTTAGTTAATGAGCTTTTACTAGAAAATTTCGCTGATAATCCTTTATATGATTGTGATGATGGTTTAGAGGAAAGAGTTTACCCTGAGAATAATGTTTTAGAGTCTAGCGATTTAGAAACATTATTCTTAGAAGACCATAAACTCGTAGAGATGAGTGAGGATGAACCAGACTTAGAAGAATCAATTGACCATTTTCAGGAATCTGATGACCTTGAAACTAGGGAAGTTGTGACTAGTCTTTCTAGAGACACAGAAACTCTAAGTTTGGGGGTGATTATCATTCTCCGTGTTCTTTAACTCTTAGAAAGTCCCCTCGTGTAGGACTTGACATTCGTGCCTCAACCATCTTACAAGATTATCTTCATACACGTTTTCCCGAACCTAATGATTTCCAGGAAAAATCTCAGTCATTAGAAACCCATCCTCTGGTTGATGTGGTTAACCCAGGCTATGATACCAAAATTGACTTTGTTTTCCCACCAAAAACTTTTCTTCCAGTTGTGGGAACATATGATTTTCAGATGTGTCGGTTATTAAGTTTTGAGACTAAACCTAATTACTTTAGGATATTAGGGTCGACACATTTTCTTAAGAGTGACCATTATTATGGTCAACTTTGTGAGTCAAATCTGATTGACTTAGAGGATCCCCAATTATTCAGGTTGTTGTTATGTGCTTCTAAGTTCTTAGCTGAGTTTTTCCAGACTCTAATACCTGAACCGGATCTTAGCTTTGAGGAAATCCAACCGATGAAAACCTTTTATTTAGACCCTTTTATAGAGCCTGAACCTGAACCACAACTAGATTTAATTGTCTTAAGCAAGGGTATGTTCGATATCTTCTTGGTCTGTTGCAGTTTTCTCTTCTTGTGGGTAACACTTTTTGATCCAGATGACCCACAATTATTTCGGCTATTGCTATACGATTCTACGAGGTGACTAATTCTTTCAATGTATGGCTGAAGACTTTAAACTTCGCACTTCTTGGGAGGTAACCCATTTTCATGCGACACGGTAATATTCTTCCTTATTTCTTTTCCCTCAAGTGATAATCGTTTCTCCTTGTTCATGTTTTTAATTTTATCTTTAGAACATTGAGGACAATGTTAGATTTAAGTTTGGGGGTAAGGGAGAAACTTCTAGCGTCATATAGTATCCGGTTAGCTAAGTTTACATATTGTTTCTCACCGAAAAGATGGAAATTGGAATTTCTAAGGATAACATTCTATTGAGACATTAGAGAAAAAGACATTGAGATCTTTGAAATTCAGGAGAGAACTTGTTCCTTTTAGAGGGTAACCTTGATGGACCTAACCATCCATGATAGAAAGGCAAGTAGGTCAGAAGAAAATGCCAGAAAGACAAAGCAACCTCACAATGTAGTCTTAGTTACTGGATTACGACTCTCTCTCAGTAGAAACTTATCATCATCAACAAGCGGAGCGACATCAAAATCTATGAAGAAAGTTGAAGACGTTTAAGGTTTAGAAGCAACAATAGAAAAGAATAATTCAAAAATCAAAGTTGAAGACTTAGTTACAAGAAGTTATAAGAGAAAATGATATAAGTTGTTGGAATTCATGATACCAAGACATCACAAGTTGCGAAGATCCAAGTTTTTAAAGTCCTTCTCTCATGGCCATGTAAATTATTGTCTTGTAATTTATTGTGCAAAAAAAAAATGAATGAAAAAAAGGAAACAAAAAAAACAAAAAAAAAATCATCATTACGTTGTTTTTGTTCTATAATTAGTTTTTTGTTCAATAAGGCCATAGAGAAGTAGAAATTATAAAGTCAAGTAAGAAATCGAAGAGAAGAGTTAATTGTCAAGGTTCTATGAGGTTCAATAGTTTATCATCAACAGTTGAAGACCGAAGAAGACGTTGTTTCTATTGAGCATTATGAGAGAGTTGAAGAAAGATACATTTGGTTGCTTTGTTAGTCCGCTTTCAATCTGGCACAAGATCTTTTTAGCACTGGTTCAACTTATCACACGTAACTAGTCCAGTTGTGTAGCAGATGTCCCTCTCATCTTTATCTCTCTCCTAATCTTATCCAGCTGTAAAGCGGATGCATCTTACAATGTTTATCTAGCTGTGTAGCGGATATCTCTTTATCTAGCAGTGTTGCGGATGCGTCTCCCCTTTTCTTTAGTCAACTTTAGAGTTGGCACCTTTAATTTCTCTGGTATTCTAGTTACTTGGAGATAGGTTGAGAATATGTATGTCCTCATAGCTCTTTGGATACGTGTGACCAATTAGAAGTCATGGTTTTGTGGGTACACCTCTGGTAAAACCCTCCAGAGATTAACTCGGTTTTATTTTTTATTAGTTTTACTCGAGGACTAGCAAATAATAAGTTTGGGGGAATTTGATAGACACATTTTGTGTCTAATTTGTTCTCAATACTATATATTGTTGGCACTCGATTTTGTACTAATTTTGGTGTTTTATGTGTTTGTAGGCATTTTTGGAGAAATACATTTGCGTGGAAAAAGTTTCTCAAAAAGTGCTATTTGGACCCCCGGAGAAAAGTATTCAAGGCACCCTCATTTTGAATAAGGGCACCCCATGCTGTTAAAGGCGCCCGTGTTTTGGATCAGGGCACATCTTCTTCTTCATTTCAAATTTCAAATTTGGCGGGAGATAGTGTAGATGCAGGCAGTATTAGAGTTGAAGTTTTGATCGTGTTCTAGGGAGATTCAAGGGCTGAAACTCATTGGGCTTGTCTATTTTGATCCAATAGAGATAGTAATGATCGTCGTTTATACCAAAGTTGGCTAGAACGGTGGGTATAAGGGTTGAACATATTCCCGGGTTTTCTTCCTGCGGAAACTCTGTTAAGATTTTGGTCACGTTGGAATGAGACTCGAGCACTGGATTTGGTTTCTTTGGGCATGTTTGGACCAAACAGGGATGGTATGGTCGATGGTTTCGTTTAGAGTTGGCTGCATCGTGGGATTGAAACAAACAGAGCAACACGTTCGTGGGAGAATTTTTCACGGGATTTGCTATGAATTTCGTGTGCTGCTGGGACTCTAATGTGTGTGTTTCTCATGTTTGGAAAGTGCTTGGTCGCTGCAGAGATGTGAAGGAGTTAAGTAAGGAAGTTTCAGCACTGTTTGACAGCGTGAGAAGAGAAGAAAGGGAAGAAAATATTCCCAAGGAGATATTCTTTACTGCCGAGTAAATGGAGAATTATATGGAGTTATGACGGGATATTTTGGTGCCGTGAGGCTATATAAACTGTTGAGGAGCAATAGAAGAAGGGATGGAGAGTTAGGGGACGAAAAAGGGTGAGAAATTAAAGTTACAGAGCTTGTCTCTGCTGCTGCCATTGAAGGAAGAGAACGAAGAACTTTAAACCAACTAGGACTGTCGTTCTTAACCGTCACATTTTGTATCTTTAAACGATAGTTCTTCTGCAACCCCAAGAAGCAATAGTTCTTTGTAACAGTTGTGACAGTGAGTCTTTAACAGTCTGTCGGCGTTGCAAACTCGCTGCTTTTTATACTTTTCACCTTTGTAACACCTTTTTGAGCTATGAATCCATATTTTGAGTGTGTTTCCAACCTAATGAGCTAAAACCCATCACTGGGACAACGGAGGAAGCTGGATTTCATCCTTGGGGTAATTTAATTAATTCCTTATTTACTTTTTGCACCGATTTTAAATGATTTATCATTTCTATTAATCAATTTTTATCTTGTTAGATAATGTATGCTTAGTCTTAGGTGCTTTAGATACACTGTGCTTGTAATTTACAATTGATGCTTTACGAAATCTACTTTGGAAAATAATTGAGTCATTGTTTCTTTTGTTTTGAGCTATAAATGTCTAGGATAAATTTATGAATCCCATGAACATGAAAAGCAGTGGAATCCCGAGTCCCGGTCCCTCTTCATCCCGTGACAATATTTTGTGTATATTTTTTTCTTTTCTTTTAGTTTATTAATTCTTAAAATCAATCCATCAAGTCCGAGTGAACGACAACTCTATTTACCACTATATAAAATTTCATCACATGACAGGCGGGAGTACTTTCCACTATCTGAATTACAATGTTTTTAGGCCGGTTGATTTGCAAGAAGACTCGATTATCTCTTTGTCGGAGACTCATAAGGATGGCCCTAGGATTTGCACCAATGAACTAGAATTTTTTGGGGAGGATATTCCGATTCTGATGACGAGATTGTTGAGGAGATTGAGATTGAGAATGAAACCAAATTGATTGAAGTCGTGGAAGACCCAATTAAGATAGATAATAATAGTTCGATAGAGGACCACGATATACTTGAGGTAAATAATTCACTGTTAATTACGAATGAGGATCCGAAACAAGGTTTGTCTAAACCTTTGCATAATTCTATATTTATTGAACCTTTTCCTCTAATCGAAGTAGCTTCTCAAAGAGTTGTTAACCCAACTGATGAGCGTCATTTACTCAACAAAATAATAAGATGTTTCCCACTAATTAACAAGTAATGAAGCGGTAGTAAGGATCGTTCCCACGAGGAGTAATGCAATTGATATGTTATCTAAATCAGTGAGAATATAAAAGAAGGATAAAAAGGATAATAAGATAAAGAGGATGAAGAAATCCTTCGCCATTACTAACCGTTAACTCAACATTGTACCCGTTTATCTCTTGTTAGAATCAATTGTCACCAACCGTAGAATAGAAGGTACCCTTAGCTATCCACAAAACTCCTTGTATCACCGGATACGGAAGCGCTCGACTACCGGATTCTATTCAACTGAGCCGCCCTGAGGTACGCTTACAAGGTGTAACTCAACCGAATGATTTAGGGTTTGTGAATTTAGGTTTGATCCCAGCAGTTAAACTCGGTACGCTCGGTCCACTTACTGGTGTTGTCTTTACTCGCAATTTCTCCACAGAATCCCTCTGAAAGGTCTTGCGATTTCTACTTATGTAGGAGGTAAGCGACAATTACGGATCGACTCAACTCTCTACTAGCATTAGAATGATTAATAGACTAATCTAGTTGGCCACCCAAACCAATCTAAGAATCAATCATAAGCCTTCGATATAGTAAAAACAATCCACAATGATTAACTTTAAAACTTGAAATAAACTTGTAGATAATTGAGCTTCACAATTAGAACTTTGAATTCATCCTTAACAATAAAAGCATATAGAAAAGAGATAGTTCTCCCCCTAGGTGAATAGAAGATATCCCTAACTATATCTAAGCTTCCCTATATATATATATAGGTCCTGACAAGACTTGCTCCATAATTCACGCCTACGAGTTTAGTTAGATTATGAGTCGGTGAGATATTAACAAAGGAATTTTATTTCCCTCGAGCTCCAAGTCGTGGATTCCATATTCTTTCTTCTTCGAAATCTTGCCCCAGTTGTTGGTGAATAGCCGATCACCAGCATTTTTTTCTTATCCCACTCGACTTCGGACTTCTTGCCAACCTTGGAAACTAGCCATCGAATCATCATCTGCAGTCACCGGAAAGAACCACCCACAACAACTCCATGCTCATTTCCAACCCATGCATTTTCCTTATCTTCTCGAGTTGCAGCACTATCCATCGTTTCATCAGCAACTACAGCTTCCTCCATCTCAGTCACTCGACTCCATTCCATCACCGATCAGCCATCTTCATCATTACCGATAACCTCAACAGCTCAACTAGACGACAGCATACTTCCTCCTTTTCCATCATTGCCAACATTCTCGTGAACTCCTCCTCAGTTCCTTCATCGTCGAGAATCAACAGCAGCAGCAGCTTCTGAACTCGTTTCTCCCTAACTTCGATCATCGTCTCGACTCCACCACTGCCAAACTCTACATATCATTGATCACCATCGATCGCAGGCATCTTCTCCATCTCTGACATCACCATCGCTGCCAAGGCTCATTCAATCACCGTCTTCCTGGAAGCTTGAACGAGCCACTTTCATCACTTACTGACTCAAACTCGTCATCTTCCATTCTGGAGCTTCTCTGCCAACTATACATTTCTTCCACCAGCACACATGTGCGCTACCCTTGATGTAAACTCCATTCAATTTGGAGTTTACACTTTCTTCCAGTAAATGTATGGGAACCATATAGCCCATATTAAGCCCATGTTGTGGACAACGGACTCGGTACCTCCAACCCATTAAGTTCATTAGCAGTTGTTGAAAATTATGAACCGATGAAACTTTTTTTGGTCTTTGAATCAGTGCATTAGCTGACACGAGCTTCGAGCCGATATGCCCACGTGACAATGCCCGTAATAGTTTTCATGCAATGACAAATCTGACTCTTTTATGGCCAATTGAACGATTTCTTGTTCTTTTCGGAAATAAGCTCCAAAATTCCCATAAAATATAAAAGAAAGCTAATAGTACAATTTCACAAAAAAACTAGATAAGGAAGCATAACCAGTCGATACTTAGAGAGGTGTTTTTAAACACCTATCATCAACTTTTAAGAAAATACCTCACTTAGGATTGGAGTTGTGTGCTTCAAAAATTTAAACGGATTATTTTGCTTCTAAGTATCCACCACTTGATGTGTTTATTTGAGTATTATGCAGGTTGTTCACCAAGCTGAGGAACCTTTTGAAGCTCTTGAATTCTATGTTCTCTATCCACTTCCGAGTGTAGAAAGGACTAAGTGTGGGGGAAACTTCAATAAAGTGATAGCTTCAATATTTATATTTTGTGCTAATGTTTGTGTGAAGATGTTATTTGAATTTCAGATTGTTATTTGGAAGGATTACCAAATTTTTAGATTATTGGTGTACGGGCGATAACAATAATGCCGGGCTCACGACGTTAAACCAAGCGCTTCATGGGAGGCAAACCATCGGCTTTGTATCTCTATCCCTTTTTTTTTTTTAATTTTTTTAGTTTTTCATATCATATCTTGCATTACCATCTTAGATTTTACAAAGTCCTATAACTATAATGAAAGTTTTGACGAAACTATTTTCGTCAGAAAAATTCTGATTGCGCACTTGTCACGAAAACAGCTCTCGAGACTTCATACGGAGTCCGATTTGAGTGGTTGAGCCCCAACTTTTAAAGAGGACAGACTCATCTTTCTTTTCCAAAAAGAAAATCTGAATTAGCAGTCTGTTAAGTTGGAGAGATAGGCCTGGACATTTGAGTTTCGGTATTTTCCAGAACTTTTTTCAGATTGCATGTCAGTCAGTCCGGAGGCCATGAAAGTCAGACTGTTTATCGAAACACTGTGAACTTTTGACACCTCATAGAAAAGACGTAGGAGAACAACTTTCGTTTAGGATATTTTTCATAGTTACCTACCCATTGGTACCGTTTTCGAGTTTTTCAGGGTTGTTATGTCAGAAATCAGAATTTTCGGTTTTGAACATCGAGGACAATGAGTGTTGGGAGTAGTTAAGCATGTTTAGCTTTCATAAAAAAATAAATAATATATATATCTTACTAATATAAAGAAAATACCTATTTTCAACCGCGGCACAAAAAAATTCGAAAATACCCCTCCGTGTTTTTATTTTCCTGCCTACGTTTTCGTAGTTTTCCTGCCTACGTTTTCGTAGTTTTCAGTCAGGTTAGGGGTACATGCATAATCATGTCAAACGTAATCGTCCCGAAATCGATTTTTAGCATTATTCTCTTTCTATCTGAATCTAACAAATTAAGATCAGAGCGATGGAGTTTTCAGACGGAGAAACCAGACCAATTTTAGATTTATGATTCAAAGGTGCTAAGTACCAAAAAAACCCTAAAATTCATTTTAATTTGTTTCTCTCTTCAATAATTGTTTCTCCAACAAATGAAGAGGATGAAAAACAATGGTAAATCAAATCGGGGATAAGAAACGTGGTTTAATTGGAAACAACGCCAAACCAGAAAAAGGAAAAGAAATACCCTAGATTTCAATTGAAGGATATTCGTCGACCGCTTTCAATTATCAATTCACATTGGTGAGAAAATCTGATATCTTTTTATATTTTTCATTTGAATTGAAAGGGGAATTTATATTCATAGTTAAATAATTTTTTCGTAATAATCTGTTGTTAATTTGATTTATCTGGATGTGGAAATTGAGAAATGCATGTCCTTTTTTAGGGTGAATTAGTTAAATAATGATTTTTTCTATCTCTTTTTGATGGATAAATAACTAATTAGATTCTGACCCAAGGTTGGATTAGTGTAAGATAATGGAGGATACAAGTGGGTTTAGATTTGGATATTTAGTAGAGATTGTAGATGAAGTGATATTGGAGCAAGACTATGTAGAATAATAATAATTTTGTAGTTGTTTTGCAGAGGAGGAGGAGGAGGAGGAGGAGGAAGAAGAAGAAGAAGAATGGACAAATAAGGAGGACAAGGAGGAAGAATCTGTGATATTAGGTAGGGATGAGTTGAAAGATAATGAATTTTCCTTGAAAATGTTCTTCAAAGGTGTATCTACCCTTAAGGCAGGTGATTTGGGGTCTGGGTTTTCAGAGAAAACTTAATTTTTTTGTAGAGGAATCAATTGCTCAATATTTTCCTTTGATGGATGGTATGGTGGAGGCATTGGAAAACAAGATTCGTCTTGTTGTTGCTTTTACAGCTTCTGAGATTGTTTATGATCAAGTGAGTTATTCTTCTTTATTACTAATTTATGTACATCTGTATTCATCTATCTTGATGTGTGGATCGAAATCCATTAATCCCATCAGGTTGTCAATTGTGTACCAGTGAAACCAAGTTACTTGACCAGCATCTGATATTATAGATGCCACCAAATTTATCCTCAGAGTTGTTAGCATTCTGGCATTGTGTTTCTTCGAAAGGCCACTTTGACAGATTTTCCTTGAAGAAAGACTTGAGATGTTATTGTGTGGGTTGATTTGGTTGCACTCAGGTTATTATTGGAATGAGATGTTGTGGGTTGATGTTCCATATTTTTCGCTTGCATATAATAGATAGTTGGTACCGTATTATAGATATTATAAATTGTTGGTTACACGGTTACACATTTCAACTCAATTAAAAAAATCCTTTCCCCGAGAAAAAATTGTATCAGACTACCAACATGAGAACATTAAATGTAGTGCTTCCCTAGCTTTATCTTTTTAAGATTCAGATATTTTCTGACATTATTCATGATTTATACTGAAAACCATGCAAGCAAACCGAAATGTTTATAGTGTCACGACTAAATCCTTTTTAACTGTTGAATGAAGGTCAGGAATACTTCTATTCATGAGGTGTTTATGTTGTTACGACTTAAAACAATGTGAGGAGGCTTTACTGAGCCAATGAAAATTTCTTCCTTCTATGTTGCAATTTTTTTAAGTGGGATTTGCTTTTGTTATTTTGGTCAGACATGCTTTTGTATGATTAGTGTTGATGGAGTGTACAAATTGGTCAGAAATGATAGTGTTGATGGCGTGTACAAATTGCATGTTTATTTATGTAAATGTGCACAAATTAGGCATTGCATTGGCTACTCTTTTCTCTATGGCCTAGATTTAATAACTCCAATTTGTTCTTTGTCTAGATTCAAAAGAAATTTAATTTGTGAATTTTAGATATTTATGAAAATTTAAAACAAGATACCACCTTCTGATTTTATTTTAGTATGGTTTTCTCTTAAGCAATTATTTTTAATTTCGACCTCCTAATTCCTTGCCGCAAATGGCCCGCAATTATTAACCAGGTCAAGAATACCATTTCCCTGGAACTCAGATATATCATTGTCTCCAGTGTCCTCATATCCCATTGACCTCCAGGTTTTAATGTCCCTTCTTCTTCTCTTATATATCGTTGATATAGTGTGTTGAAACAGTAATGCGGTAGTGTCCTGTGGCATTTTGCTTTCAACTTCTCTTTTGCTTTGGCGATCACTTTGGGTTTCCAAGTTTCGACATTTGAATGTGAATTTATGGAAACTTTATCTATCATGTTTATATGAGTTTATTGACTTAACCTGGTGCGAACTCTCTTTCACTTAACCTATGGAGAAGTATCTTTCGGCAGTGGTACTGATGGCCTTAACTTATAATACGTTTTTCACATGTATACATTGTTTGGCATTAGTTGATTAGATACAATTAACGAATGAGAGCGAAAGAGAAATTTTGTCTCTAGCCTGCTTGGTTTTGCACACGAGATCTGTCAGTTGTCTTAGATTAGCAATTTGTACAACATAGGATACTTAGTCCAGTTCAAAGGATTACTTCTAATACAGTTCCAAGACACACTATTTTTTTATGAGATAATTTTCACACTTTCTTTACAGTTCCTTCACTGGGATCAGACAATACCTCGAGGAAGAGACCCCATGAAAGTCAGGCACTTGATGATGCTTCAGCATAGGTCAACCATGCCTCTAGCTCCAGACCATGGAAAAGTCCAAGACTGATCAAACAGGCTCAACGTCCGGAATTGTTGCGAGTAGAAAATGAAAATAGTCTACCTTTTGCTTTCAGAACTACTTTGCATTATCGAGAGAGTTTGTTTTGTTCTGTGATCTACCTTTAGGCATTCTTATGTCAGAATAACGAAGAATATGATTTGCTTCACAGTAATAACGCGGCAGTCGGTAGGTGAAGTTTCCTTTTGATGGTTGAGATGGTACTTACAGGGTCACTTTTCGTGTTCTCAATATGGTTTTTTGTGTAGTTTTGGTTGAAAAGTTATTGAATAAAAAGTTTGATTTTATTTGGAATCGAATGGAAGGCGCATCGCGCGTGCGTGTTATACTAGTATAAATAAATAGTACTCTTTGATTTCTTGCATTCTTGAGACTTCATCTTTTGGAGTTAATTATGAGCTATTTAGGATGACACTCTAAACCTTTTTAGGTTGAAACAGTCCTTACAACTATGGATTGAGTTCCACTTAATCGTTCTAAAATCCTTAAATATATACGTTCATAATTGACTGCGAAACTCAGATGCTAGCAATAGCATGGTAGTCGTTTGAAAGATTCATCCTCGCAATTAATCATTACTGAATCACTTTCTTTTTATTTTTGCAGTTATATGTTTCTCTAAAGTGATTTGGTGGGATCGTGATACTTCCGTGGATGTTGTAGCAAGGTAATCATTGGTTGAGTATATAAAAGCCCCATAGACAATTTTCTTACACTCGTAAAGAGTGAGCCAAAAAAAAACATACATATATATATGGCTCCTCTTCATTTATCGACATTAATAATTTTGTGATAGGTCCGGAATTGCGATCATGTAGTCGATGAAAAAAAAACCATATCATCATTATATAGCAAGTCAAAAGACTATTGATGAGGTTCTCGACACTTGGATAACAGTATGTGTGAAACGTTGTCCCTGTCTCCGTCGCCTAAACAAGCGCGGAACGCAGGATCCAAGGCAACTATCACATACTTGCTGAAAAGGAACATGCGCTTAGAATATCTAATCATGTTGTCGAGTTAAATGGGTGCTTCTCTCAACTATTGCGCTATAAATAAATATTCTTTGACGACATTCATACAAGTATTGTGGGTAACATCTTTCACTTTAGTAAACATTTGCACACTTCACTTTTCTATTTCCATTTTCTTATCCATCCATGTGATTTCAGTATGCGAGTGTTCTGACAAACATTGCAACAAGTACGATGACTATCTTAGTAGAGTTTTGCAATCAGGTTGAATGTCACACGTAAGTAATTGCTTTTGTGTGATGATTTGAATGTATGTGGGATGTTTGCATCTAAAGAACATATGTAGGCTGATTATCTTATGAGCTACTACTTTGTGTCTATCATTAGTGGTTCTTCCAAGGCGATAAACTGGAGTAGGTTTTGTGGGTATACCTTTGGCAAACCCTCACGAGACTAAAACTCGTCCACTAGGGACACCTAGGGGTTTAAAGGCTTGTTATACATGCTAAGTATAACCGTTTTCTCAACGACATTGAGTTGTTGTATTTAGGATTAGTTTTATTTAGTTTTCTCGAGGACTAGAAAAAGCTAAGTGTGGGGGAATTTGATAAGTGAATAATTCATATGATTTTAGTGTCCATTCCATACTTATTTTAGTCATTATTCTTGCATGTATTCGTATTATTACTATTGTTTTCTCTTATTTGTCTCTATTAGGTGAATCATCCAAAAATGAGCTACAAAGTTCTGAAAAGATCTAAAGAGAGAAGTATTCAAAGTATCCAAGTGCCATAGTCCAAGAGAAATTGAAGAAGTACGACGAAGGAGCAAAACACTCAAAATCAAGAGACGGGCCAAAGACTGATCTTAACTCATTCAAATTAAGGATTTCTCATCACCATCTTGAATAGAATTAAAAGAGGAAAAAATGCAAGTTCGGACGAAGAAGTTGTGGCGAAAACAAGTTTTTTATCCAATACCGAAGACAAGCAAGTATGCAAATGGGTACGCATACTTAGTCCGAAAATTTCTGTTGGAATTCGAAGTACGCATACCGGTACGCATACTTAGCAAGTATGCAAACGGGGTATGCATACTTGTGAAGGCCTAAGGTCACGTAAGTTTGGGGTCCTTATTTCGTATTTTCGGGTCGGGTTCTTGAACCGAACTAGATACTTGATGGATAAACAATGTAAACCTATAAAAATAGGTATTGGGCCTTTCATATATCGATCACTCACATCACAAGTGCTACATCAAAACCTAGGGTTTACCCCTTTAGGGGGGAAACCACCATTATTCATCTTCTTTGTAATATGAGTAGCTAAATCCTTTGTTGATTAAGGATGAATTTAATGTTCTAAGCCTGAAGCTTTATTAATAATACAAGTCTATTAGAGGTTTTTATCATCATCGTTTGTCTTTACCATATCTTGGGTTTATGAATGATTCTTAGATTGATTTGGGATACATACTAGATTAGTCTATTGATTATTCTATCGTTAGTAGAAGTTATGAGATAAGTAATCGCCGATTAACTCTCTACACAAGTAGAAATCGCGAGACCTTACAGAGGGATCCTGTGGAGCAATCGTGTGTGAAGACAACACCAGCAAGTAAACCTTGATTTAAGAGTTTATCTAATAGGATCAACCTAAATTCACAAAGCTTAAGGTATTCGATTGGATTACACCTTGAGTGATCTACTACTTGGTGGTTCGTTGGATAGAATCTGGTAGTTGAGAACTTCCCTATCCAGTGATTGAAGGAGTTTTGGGGATAACACTGATCTAGCTGTTATTCTACGGTTGGTGATGAATGGTTCTTACGAACAATAGATAAGTACTCTAATCATGTTAAAGCTTGGTAACGGCGAAGGATTCCTTAATCATCCCTTTCTTCTTATTGTCTTTTTATTTATCTGACAACCAAAACCCCCTTTGTGATTTACTTTATTTTTCTAATACAAATAACCTATCAATTACACAGCTCTTTGTGGGAACGATATCTTACTACCACTATATTACCAGTTAATTAGTGGGAAATATATTTATTAATTTTTTTCATTAACGACATGCATCAGAAGTCAAATAACATTGGGCTCATATCCTTCATCCAGTCAACACCAAGCACCATATCACAACCACCCAACTTCAAAAGTAGCATGTCAAACTGGAATTCATGCCCTTGCATTTTCCATGTGAAGGAAGAGCACTTAGAATCACTGATCATTTTGGTACCATTGGCAACAGCTGCCAAAAAAGGAGTTGCAGAATTTATGTGCACTCCACACCTTGCAGCAGCTCCAGGATCCAAGAAACTGTGGGTGCTTCCACTATCTATTAAGATTTTTAAGGATTGCCTTCTGTTAGCACCTTCAATCCTGATGGTGTTGTGTGAAACATTCCCATCTAAGGCATGCAATGATATCTCTACCTCTTCTTCTGTACCAGGTGATAGTGGAGAATCACAAGGGGACTCTTCTGCATAGTGAGTTGTGTCCTCATCTTCTGCATCTAGCATATATATTTGTTGCTTTATGCATTTGTGTCCTGCTTGGAACACCTCATCACAGTTGTAACACATCCCTTTCTCCATTATTTTCCTCATTTCAGCATAGGATAATCTCTTTATGGGTGGTGGGGAAATTGCAGTAGGAGTTTGAGAATTCTTAGTGAAGTTTCTAGGACTTGTAACTGGAGATGTAATGTTTCTTTGAGGATACTAGCTGGGAACATAAAGTGGGGTGGTTATAGGAATTTTTAGTTTTCTTAGCTGCATTTTCAATGAGGGCCTCCTACATTCTGGCTAGGTAGACTGCATTTGCTAATGACTTGGGTGAAAACGTTTGTACATGTAACCTCAGTTCATCCTTAAGGCCGCTGATGAAACTAGAAGGGAAGTACCCGTCTGTAAGATGGGGATATTTAGCTAACATCAAGGCCTTTAGTTCTTCAAAAACTTCCTGATAATCAAGGATTGAACCTAATTGTTGAAGCTTATTAAACTCTGCTACAATATCATCATTACCCAACTCTTGGAAACGAATACATATGTCTCTAAGGAAATCTTTACACATCACAACTTGTTTCCCAATCTGATAATCTTGAAACCATACTGAAAATGCGGGGGTCTAACAACCACACCAAACAATTCATTTGGCAATCTGAGAGGACTTACTCCAATACAGATTCTAGAGAATCAACTAGACAGTCAGGCTCAATCTAGAGTAAAGTATATCAAAGAGCTTAATATCTCTAACTCTTAATTCAATTTGCAATCAGCAAATAGAAATCTGCGAGCTCGATTGAATATAAGAGGAGTTACTTGAACGGTACCAAATACCAATGTTCAAGTGTCAATCAATGTAAATCAACAACCAAAGGTTGGATATTCTAATTGATTGATCTTAACGCACAACCTATGATATTTCAATTATATAACAAAATATAATGCGGAAAAGAAATAACAAAGACACCAGAATTTTGTTAACGAGGAAACCGCAAATGCAGAAAAACCTCGGGACCTAGTCCAGATTGAACACCATACTGTATTAAGCCTCTACAGACTCTAACCTACTACCAATTAACTTCGGACTGGACTGTAGTTGAACCCAAATCAATCTCACACTGATTCAAGGTACAGTTGCGTTCCTTACGTCTTTTCTCCCACCAGGATATTACACATTTGATTCCCTTAGTTGATCTCACCCACAACCAAGAGTTGCTACGACCCAAAGTCGAAGACTTGATAAACAAATCTGTCTCATACAGAAAAGTCTATAGATTGAATAAATTTGTCTCCCACAGAAATACCCAAGAGTTTTTGTTCCGCCTTTTGATAAATCAAGGTGAACATGAACCAATTGATAAAACAGACTTATATTCCCGAAGAACAGCCTAGTATTATCAATCACCTCACAATAATCTTATTCGACTAGCAAATCAAGATATTATAGAATCACAAACAATGAGGCGAAGATGTTTGTGATTACTTTTATCTTGCCTATTGGAAAATTAATCTCGAGTCAATTATTTCAATTGTACTCAATACTAGAGCTGTCAATTTTCAACCCGGCCTGCGGGTTGGACCTAGCTTGGCTTGTTTCAACCCAGCCCGGCTTGTCCCGTTGGCTAAACAAGCCGGGTTAGGTTTAGCATATCTAACCTTAGTAGAAAACAAGCCGGGCTAGGATCAACCCGCGGGTTACCCGTCAACCCGTGAGTATATGCTTATATAGTCATATGTCTAATTTTAGGGTTGATGTGTAACACAAAAATATTTTTCCCCCGATATCATTTTAGATTTTTCAATAATCTCAAATTTATATCTTCTTTACTCTTGAATGCCAACCAATAACTTGAGATTTACACTCAATAAAATCAAAGCACCCCACACCTAAGAAATAAAAAACACATTTTAATCTTATTATATAATAATTAATAAATAACAATTAGTGATTAAATCCTTCGTATTATTTTAGATTCATTAATCCCTTCACATTCCATACCAGTAAAATAGACCGATCAAATTCAGAATAAATTGATTCATTAAGCACCAGAAAAATTAAATTATTTGTAAACAGAAATACTTTAATTTTGTGTTGCTTAGTAAAACAAGCCAACCCGCAACCCGTCAGAGCCAACCCGTCTAGGGCTAGGGTTGGGGTTTTTGGCTTGTACATGAACAGTTCTAGGGCTAGGACTGATCCTAACCCGTCTATGGCTTGTCAAGCTAGGGTCGGGTTGACCCTAGCTTTCCCCGTTGACAGCTCTACTCAATACGATAGAATTGGGCAACATCAGAACACGCAACTACAAATAAAATAGTTGGGTCTGGCTTCACAATCCTAATGAAGTCTTTGAAGTTGTTAACCTACAGGGTTTCTATAGAAACCTAAGGTTAAAGGAGAATCGACTTTATGCAACTAGTAACACACTAGAGATATGAGGATTAGATTTCCCAGTTGCTAGAGTTCTCCTTTATATAGTTTTTGAATCAGGGTTTGCAATCCAAGTTACCTTAGTAACAAAGCATTCAATATTCACCGTTGATGAAAAACCTGATTCAACCAGTCTAATATCTTTCAACTGTTAGATCGAACTTAGCTTGTTACACCAAATAAAATGGACCCTCATTTAGGTTTATGTAACCGTACCTAAACGTGTACACCATGTTGGTTCACAAATAGTTAACCGAGGTTAGCCATATGATTACTCTCATATCAACCTTATGCATCTTAACCATAACTAGTTCAAATAACTCAAATAAAACTAGTTAAAGAGTTGTTCAATTGCTATATTCTCATTGAATTATACAAGAACACAATTGAAGCAAAATCGGTTTGATTCACTCGAATCAATCATGAACATTATAGCCACGGTTTGCAAAGATTGCATTCCTTATTATATAAATGTTTATATTCATGTTTAAAACCGATTTAGAACTTTAACCTTCAAGTATGCAAACGGGTGCACATACTTGAAATACCCGGACTAAGATTGAGTTACGCCAGTATGCAAACGGGTACGCAAACTTCAAATCCCAGTAGAAATTCTCGGACATGAACCTGTACGCTAGTACGCAAACGGGTACGTATACTTAGGTTCCCGGATTTCTCAAACCAACAGGTACACAGACGGGTGCGCATACTATGGTTCCCGGACATGGATTACATATGTGCAAGAGTGCACAACATGACATATCCAATAATGGTTAAGTGTTATAAACTCTTATTTCAATCATTGAAACTTTCTTAGAGGATAAGAATAGTCGTTTTTCACACACTATATTAGCATCAAAGCAATTTTCAAGTTATTGAAATAATCACTACGAAACATTCCAAGGCAATACCAAATGATTGTATCACACAAACCATGTAAGATGTTACTCAGAAATTTTCACATGATACAAGATGAACTTGGTCGAAGCGAAATCTTGCCAACTCATATTTCGAGAAATATATAAGCGAGTTAAACTCAGCTCGAAATCTCAAACATGTATATAGAAAACTATATCGTAATGCGACTTATGTCTCAATATAGGAGATAGAGTAGAAATTGACTTTCCAAGTGATAGATGAGTTTAAGTATCCACATACCTTTTGCCGATGAAGTTCCACAAGCTCCCCTTAGTAGTTCTTCTTCTTCATATGATGAACGTCGTGAAAACTAAGCTCAACTACACAATCTACGTCCTAGTCCTAGACATCTATAAATACGATAGAAATTAAGACTTATAGTTTTGATCACTAACATTGACAAACATGCTTGAGATAGCAACACATGCGAGTTCGACCGAGCAGTGCTCTAACAATCTCCCCTTTTGTCAATTTTATTGACAAAACTATCAATACATATTGACTACAAAATACATGAAAATTTATAGCTTCTCATCCAAATGCTTGATCTCCTTGGCATCTTCAACACGACTCAAAAACTTCGTCACTTCCAAGTACTTCATGATGTTAAACGTGTTCAACTCAGCATCATAGTTGTTGAAAATCCGTAGAGATAACAATGAGAAAACAAACACTCTCAATCATTGTTATACAATGTCATAGTACTATTACACAACATCAAAGTTCAATTGTATTATAATACTATGGTGATATGTGTCACTCCCCCTTAGTCAATACTTCATCTCGACATGAAAACCACTCCCCCCTACATAATGATCCGTAAACCATATGTATTTGGAGTATGAAACTACACATTAATTCTCCCCCTTTTGTCAATTTAAATTGGCAAAGGTACGAAAACTAGTGGGATCCTCATGAAATTTTCATAAAGATACTTCATGACCAAAAGAGAATAGCATACCAACTAATTTAGATGCAATCATAAAGCCGAAGCTAAATGCATTCATCAAGGAGTTTATAAAGATACAAGATAACCCCTATAATATTCCACAGCCGCACTCCCCACAAAGATTTGGAAATTAAGCACAAGTTCAAAAAGAACTCTTCCCCATAAAATGTCATTCCCGAAAGAACAACAAAGGCGACCTTGATTTTACAAGAAAAGAAGGATCTCTATTGATAAAAATAAATTACATGAAAACATGAATTTATATCAAAAAAAAAAAATCAATTAAAATTACCACAAGAGAACCCATGGTTAGTTCAATTTGGAGTACACAACTAAATTAACCACAAGAAAGTGATCAATTCAATTGGTCATGCTCGACATAAGAGAACTTACGGAGCAACACAGTATGTGCACAAAAATGTGGATCAAAGATCGACCAATACTGTGGAATATACAAGGATTCATTCTATTTTCCATCACTATTTGCACAATGACATACAATAGACATAATCCTTGTAAACAAAAGTTTTATCCTTTCTTCCATGACATAAAAGGATTTAACTTTTGTAAGTCAAAAGTTCATTCTATCTTTTATCAATACTTTCATACCGAAATAATAGAGATAACTTTTGAACAAGTTTGGGACAATCACAGGTTCACGGACGTAAACAACATATTTCATAACAATTTGCAATATATAAAATCATAAAGACTAAAATTGCAAAAATCATCTTCCAAAAACTTAGAGTTTAAATAAATAAATCTAAAAACATGAAGATGAAAACGTTGGACATAGCTATGTGTACTCACAATAATGGCTATTCCAAACCCTAGTTATTCTTCTAAAAACACAAGAAATAATTTCTCATAAGAAGATTTACTAGACAAAATAAATCAAAACATCAATCACAAGTGATAAGACATGGAGAGACTAGTCAACATCTTTATCATCGGAAACCATAAGAGTGGCTTGAATCATGTCCATGTCATCCTTGATATCCGGAAACTTGGTAGCAATTACAAGTAATTGTTCTTGAACACACCTTACTTTGGCACTAATCTTACAAACATCTCTGTGAATTTGATGAAGAAGATTCATGGAGGAGGAATCACATGAGCCATCAAGTGTGTTGCTTCTTTGTCTCTTGCAAGCATTCTCCTTCATGCGATTGAAGGTGCAATGGCGGACTAGCTTGGGAGTACCAATAGAGTTCCCAATCGGATCTATAGCAAGGGCGTGAAAAATTCTCCCAATCAAGCAAGGAAATCCAAGCTTCTTGTTGGTAAACATTTGATAAATGATAAACCCCATAATGTCAAGATTTTGAGAATCCAACACAAGAAAATAGACCAATTCCGCAAATTCACGACTCCAACGAGAATTCTCAATCGTGGAGGGACAAAGATTAGGTATTCCAAGTTTACCAAATGACATCAAAGCAAGACTAGGATTATTAGTAGGAAGCTTCCCTTCATTCCAAGCAACACTCTTACCACAAAGTCCAATGGAGATGGTTTCATAAGAAGGACGTTCATGACTAGGTCTTGGAAGGCGAAAATTCCCAAGGGGAATATTAGTAATCTTTAAAATTAACTCTCTAGATACATGAATCCTTTGTCTATTAATCATGGTCTTGAACTCCATGTCATCATAATTAACCTCATAGATGTTAGCATAAAAAATTCTTGTAAGTGTGTCAAAACCTTCACCAAGACCATCAAAGATGTTTCCAAGATTGAATTTTTCAAAACAAATTAAATCCTCTTTATGGACACTAGACACATCCAATTTATTTTCTAAAATAAATCCATTAGATGAAATCCTTTCAAAAACTCTAGCACAAGAATCATTGGCAAATCTAATCCTAAGAGAATTTTGATCTATAGGAAAATTCATGCTAGAGGATGAAGAACCCAAGTTCTTTGAAATCCATTTTGAAACCTTGATTTTCACCATGATATATAGAAATTGGAAAGAAAAGAGGAAGAAAATACTTACTTGGAATGATCCTAGAACTCCCCTTTTTCTTATTTTTCTCCAAGGATGATTTAATGGAGGAAATTCATGAACCCTAGAAAGTTCACGTACGCGGACAAGATGGGAAAAGGAAGAAGGTACACATACTCCTTCTTTATATACCCACTAATGGGCTTGGACCCGTTTCTGAACCGCGACCAACAAATGGAATGTAGGATTTTCTTTGATGTTCACACACCAAGGTTGTGCACCCCGTGAAAAACACAATTGTGTGGAAAGGCGGTGAAGTAGAAAGCTTATTCAAATATTCTAGAAGGACAGAATAACATATTAACCCAACTATACACAAATCAAACCATTTCTTGCCCCATCTCAAGATATATAAAAATGGGGTAGTGCCAGGCTTGCTACCAAGTGGAAAGATGTGCAGAGAGATCCTCATGCACCATTTCTGGTTGATACTTGTGATCAGTACCAGTGATGTAACCATAGTAATGATGATAATCAAGGTTACTAGAGCTTTCTAACTTTCATTTCATATGACCAGAAAGAATATTTTTCCGATAACTTGAAGCTGTGTCAACATCACGAGAACCCGTTTTGTTGGACCTACTTTTGTTGACATAGTGTTTAGTTCGTACAACATGATTACATGATTTTATATGTACCGAACTTTTACCGGATCGATTCTTAATCTTAACTGAATTAAGTTTTTCTAAGAATCTAAAAACGCTTTCAAATACTCAAAATAGATCTTTGTCTATTGATCCATCATGATAGTATTCCTCAAAAAGATATCCTTGAGCGTAAAAAACGTTTTCTCATCAGTCCTTTCTTTTTTACTTTTCCTTTAGATTGTTTCCCATCATCTAAGTTTCCCAAATTCTTAGATGAAATGATATTATCATGAGAAACCATAGGTTCTATCCATAATAATCTCTGGACAATCTTTGAGGAGTTCTGGCATGCGTTACAGATGCCAAGAGCAAGTTTCCCAAAGAAGTTTCTCATAAGGGCAAGCCTTTAAGGATCAATCAAACACAAACTTATTAGGTTTATAGTGTTTGCCTATTCTGATACCAATTGAAAATGCGGGGGTCTAACAACCACACCCAACAATTCGTTTGGCAATCTGAGATGACTTACTTCAATACACTTTCTAGAGAATCAACTAGACAGTCAGACTCAATCTAGAGTAAAGTATATCAAAGAGCTTAATATCTCTAACTCTTCATTAAATTCGCAATCAGCAAATAGAAATTTGTGAACCCGATTGAATATACGAGAAGTTACTTGAACGGTACAAAAGATCAATGTTCAATTGTCAATTAATGTAAATCAACAACCAAAGGTTAGGTATTCTGATTGATTGATCTTAACGCACAACCTGTGATATTTCAATTATATAAAAAAATATAATGCGGAAAAGAAATAACACAGACACCAGAATTTTGTTAACGAGGAAAACGCAAATGCAGAAAAACCCCGAGACCTAGTCTAGATTGAACACCACACTGTGTTAAGCTGCTACAGACTCTAGCCTACTACCAATTAACTTCGGACTGGACTGTAGTTGAAACCTAATCAATCTCACACTGATACAAGGTACAGTTGCATTCCTTATGTCTCTGATCCCAGCAGGATACTACACACTTGATTCCCTTAGTTGATCTCACCCACAACCAAGAGTTGCTACGACCCGAAGTCAAAGACTTGATAAACAAATCTGTTTCACACAGAAAAGTCTATAGATTGAATAAATCTGTCTCCCACAGAAATACCCAAGAGTTTTTGTTCCGTCTTTTGATAAATCAAGGTGAACATGAACCAATTGATAAACCAGACTTATATTCCCGAAGAACAGCCTAGTATTATCAATCACCTCACAATAATCTTAATCGACTAGCGAAATAAGATATTGTGGAATCACAAACGATGAGAAGAAGATGTTTGTGGTTACTTTTATCTTGCCTATCGGGGAAATTAATCTCGAGTCAATTATTTCAATTGTACTCAATACGATAGAATCATGCAAGATCAGAAAACGCAACTACAAAGAAAATAGTTGGGTCTGGCTTCATAATCCCAATAAAGTCTTTGAAGTCGTTAACCTACAAGGTCTCGATAGAAACCTAAGGTTAAAGGAGAATCAACTCTATTTATGAAACTAGTAACACACAGGAGGTGTGGGGATTATATTTCCTAGTTGCTAGAATTCTCCTTTATATAGTTTTCAAATCAGGGTTTGCAATCCAAGTTACCTTGGTAACAAAGCATTCAATATTCACCGTTAGATGAAAAACCTGATTCAACCAAGCTAATATCTTTCAACGGTTAGATCGAACTTAGCTTGTTACACACAAATGAAATATACCCTCATTTAGGTTTATGTAATCGTACCTAAACATGTACACCATGTTGGTTTACAAATAGTTAACCGAGGTTAGCCATATGATTACTCTCATATCAACCTTATTCATCTTAACCATAACTAGTTCAAATAACTCAAATGAAACTAGTTAAAGAGTTGTTCAATTGCTATATCCTCATTGAATTATACAGGAACACAATTAAAGCAAAATCGGTTTGATTTGCTCGAATTAATCATGAACATTATAGCCACGGTTTGCAAAGATTGCATTCCTTATTATATAAATGTTTATGTTCATGTTTAAAACCGATTTAGAACTTTAACCTTCAAGTATGCAAACGGGTGCGCATACTTGAAATACACGGACTAAGATTGAGTTACGCTAGTATGCAAACGGGTACACAAACTTCAAATCCCAGTAGAAATTCTCGGACATGCACCTGTACGCCAGTACGCAAACGGGTACGCATACTTAGGTTCCCGGATTTCTCAAACCAACAGGTACGCAAACGGGTGCGCATTCAATGGTTCCCGGACATGGATTACATATGTGCAAGAGTGCATAACATGACATATCCAATAATGGTTAAGTGTTATAAACTCTTACTTCAATCACTGAAACTTTATTAGAGGATGACAATAGTCGTTTTTCACAAACTATATTAGCATCAAATTAATTTTCAAGTTATTGAAATAATCATTACGAAACATTCCAAGACAATACCAAATGATTGTATCACACAAACCATGTAAGATGTTACTCGGAAATTTTCACATGATATAAGATGAACTTGGTCGAAGCGAAAGCTTGCCAAACACATATTTCGAGAAATATGTAAGCGAGTTAAACTCGGTTTGAAATCTCAAATGTGTATATAGAAAACTATATCGTAATACCACTTATGTCTCAATATAGGAGATAGAGTAGAAATAGACTTTCCAAGTGATAGATGAGTTTAAGTCTCCACATAAATTTTGACGATGAAGTTCCACAAGCTCCCCTTAGTAGTTCTTCGTCTTCAAATGATGAACGCGGTGAAAACTAAGCTCAACTACACAATCTATGTCCTAGTCTGAGACATCCATAAATAGGCTAGAAATCAAGACTTATAGTTTTGATCACTAACATTGGCAAACATGCTTGAGATAACAACGCATGCGAGTTCGACCGAGCAATGCTCTATCATATACATCTGCCTTTCCCTCTACATATATGGAATCCAGATCCACCATTTGTGGATCTGTCACATTATGCATAATAAAGAATTTCCTACACTTACGTATCCATGAACGAGGATTGGTGCCATCAAATTTTTGAAACTCAACCTTGGGTTTAGGTTGTTGAAATCGATTATGGTCTTGAGCTTCAAATAAATAACGAGGTTGGTTTAAAATATTTTCACCTGAGGAAGAAGGTATGTTGTTTCCGGACGGTGGTGGACCCAAAATGCCGCCAGATCCGTTGATAGGAACATCTATGTTAGCATGAGTTCTACCTGAAACTTCAAGGTAACGGTCTAATTGAGAAGCTAAAGATGTATTAATGGCACACATGATTCTGGAGTTGGTTTTCCCTGAATTCCCTTGATCTCTGTAATTGATTTTATCACTGAATCATACTTCACCGATGAATCGCTTTGAGATTTTGCGAGCTCATCCATCTTCTTAGTATAATCTTCTTGTGCTGTAGTAAGCTCATCGATTTTCCTGGTTAGTGCTTCAACAACTGCTTTGTTGGCCATAACAGGTCCAAGGGATAAATGCTACTGATACCAATTTAATTTGTAGTGATCTTCCCTACAAAGGATAGAAACTTAAAAGGATTTAAGATTAGGTTGAGGGAAGAATAAAGCTTAGACATAAAGAGAAGATAAGAGTTTAGAGTTTAAGGGAAAAACAATAATTCAATAATTCACTAAAGAGTATCCAAGGAAAGAGTTGGATACTAATACATGCTGTCAAGCACGTTAACCGTGTGACATAAGCTCTGGGAACCCTAATAACAAGCTACGGGTACGCGCAGTTCAAAATAAGAAAAGATAAAAGGCACCCCCAAAGGTGGTTCATGACAGAATGCGACAAATACCAATCTTTCACTAGGAGACGAGGTTGTTATCGGTAATCATAGATGCTTAATGTTCATTAAAAATTAATTTGTGTACTCTATGTAATATTTGAGTGATTGTGCAAGTCTTAAAAAAAATGAGAATATGGATTTATTGAAGTAATGATTTTGTATAGCAATGAATTCTGATCCAACTTATTTTTTCTCGAATTTCTTGATTATAACCAGTAAGGGGGTAATATAAGATTCAACCAGTTGCACCAAATTCTCATTTGGCGCTTTGTTGTACGTGAATTTCAAGCAGATTTGGTTGGTAGTAAATGTCGGTGTGTCAGTGTCTTGTAATTTGTTTCCTTGGCAAGTTTTGTTGTGGGCATTTCTTACAGATGGGACAAAATAGAGAGAAAGATAGGGCGAATCTGAAGTAGAAGAAACCTATTTTGAGGCATACTGATTTTTTTTGAGGCATACTAAATAATGCAAAAACAGGGTCACTAAATAAAAAAGCACCACCATCCCTTATCTATCATTTTTGATAATGGCATAACTACCCTTGATTAATTAATGTTAATGATTATGATTAATTAATAATTTTAATGATTGACTAAGTTAAGTTGTGAGTGTTATATCAATTGAAAACTCTGATTTTTTAGTTTGAGTGTGGTTTTTTAAGACAAAGAAAGAAAAGTGAAAAAAACTAGGGTTTTTGAGATTTGTGAGGTTTATGTGATTTTTATGATTCAAAATGGATGATCCAGGAGAAGCTTCATCTTGTAAAAGCGATATAATACACGTCAACTACAACAATGATCCGTATTTAGCTGATTTTTTGGATTATGAGAATGATTTTATTCAAACTTCAACTCAACCTCAAGCTAAAAGTCAATATGATGGTTTCTATGAGCCAAATCCAGATGATGAATACATTATGGAAGAACCTTCTGCTGATAATACACAGGTATACTCTTATACGGTATCTAATCTACTTTTTATAACTTCGATTTTTAAAAAAAAATGAATTTTCACAAAGTTTTTCGAAGTTCGGAAATAGGTTCGGTATTAAATTAATAGCCGAACTTTGAAAGAGGGAAGAACAGTTCGGCTAGTTCGATTGCTTTCATAGGATAGCCGAACCTCATATTTCTTGTTGTTGTTTTCGAGTTATTGTGTCAAGTTCGGCTCAAATATTTTCAGCCGAACATTAACTATAATTCCACTTTCACTTTATATGAACATTAACATTAACATTAACTGAATCACAGTCCTTCTGTTCATACTCGATTTCTTTCCATAAACCATACTTCTGAACTATAGCTTGAACCTCAACAACCTCATTTTTCTAATCCCAAGCTGCTGCCCTTTGGTGCCTCAAATTTCTGATTGCAGTCCTATGATCCGGAGTCTCATAGATTTTCTTTGCCCACGAATCCTCGTAACCTATCAACACCTTTCGCCATCTGCAGGAAGACCAGGTATTGGTTCGTTCATTTTGGGAGGTATTATTTCATGAGGAATATGAAGCTTTGTCTTGCGAGGTACAACAAGTTTCTTTTTGACTTGTTTTCCTAGTTGTAGTTGTGGTGGTTCTTCTTGTTCTTTATCTTCTTCATCTTTATCTTCAATGGCTTTCTTTCCTTTGCTTCTTGATCTTCGTTCCTCATCATCATCATCTTCTTCTTCTTCTTCTTCTTCTTCTTCTTCTGCTTCTTCTTCATCTCCATTTAGGTTACCTAGTACTTCTTCTTCTTCATCTTCATCTCCATTTAGGTTACCTAGTACTTCTTGTTCTTCATCTTCACTCTCATTGCTAGCAGAAGTATCTCCCTTGTTAGTTTCACTTCCTTCAACTTCTCATTCTATTTGTTTCTCTGTCTCTCGGTTCTCTGTATCGGAGGTTGTAGAAACCCTTTTTTCTGCACCCAAATTTTTGTTGCCTACTCGAGGTTGGGGAGTTTTAGAATTTGAAGGAGTTACTTTCATAGACCTCTTCTTTTTACTCTTCTTGTTAGTTATAAATCTACCACTAGCACTAGCTTTTTGTCCCCTAACACAAAGAAATAAAAAAATAAGTACAACAAAAACTAGTCAGAATGAGGGTACTAACAAGAAGATGGCATTGGCAAGAAGTTGATTCCAAAATCAATACATAGCAAGGATACTCCACTTTCAATATTATACAATGAGTGACACAAATGTATACAAGATTTGAGATATCACAAACTAAGACAGATCATGGTTCGGCTCAAAACCTAGCAAACTCGAATAAGCCGTACCTAAGATAGCTCATGGTTCGGCCCAAAATCCAGCAAACTCAAATAAGCCGTACCTAAGACAGATCATGGTCCGGCCCAAAACCTAGCAAACTCGAATAAGCCGTACCTAAGACAGATCATGGTTCGGCCCAAAATCCAGCAAACTCAAATAAGCCGTACCTAAGACAGACAAACGTTCGGCCGAAATCCACCAAATACGAATAAGCCGTACCTAAGAGAGATTTATGTTCGTCTCAAAATCATGTTTCCAAAATTGGACGAACTGTTCTTCTAAAGCCTTGGTTCGTCCGAATATTTTGAGCCGAACATACACCTGTAACCCTAATTTCAATTTCTAAATCCTATTCAATCGATTAAACATTCTCAAATCAATCATAGAAAGGATGAGTTTCTTATAAATACATTCTAATATACATCTTAATGCCTCCGGGGTCCGGATTTCGCTCTTCACCGGCGCTCACATCGATTAGGGCCTCCCTTGTTTGATTACTTGCTTGGTTGTAATTGATTCCAACATGCGTGTTTGGATTTAGATCTCTAGCACAACGCTTCGTTCTAGCTTTCATTTGTAGTTATAATTTTAATCGACGATCAAAGATTTTTCATCGAACGATTAATCGGGTTATGGAAATGGGGTGGGGGGAGTTCGGCTGCTGCTCAAATGGAGATGAAGAAGGAAGAGAAGAAGAATTAGAGAAAAAAGAATGTTAGACTGATTTTTTTTGTTTTGAATATTTTTAGTCTAGGTTTTCATTTGGTCAAAGGATATTTAAGTAATCTAATCGAATTAAAGGGTAATCTAGTAATTTTGATATGGTTTAGAGACCCCTTATAAGGATACCCTAGATGGTATAATCATTTAGTATGCCTCAAAAAAAATCAGTATGCCTCAAAATAGGTTTTAAGTAGAACTCATAGTGGTGAAAGCCCATAATCTATCTGCTAAGGTTTTTTTTCCCATCAAACAATATTGATCACATTTCCATAGTTTTCTTTAGCATCCGCTAGAATATTTCTGCACCATAATGTTTGCTCACAACTGATTGGATATTTACTCATGCATACATGGGGTACTTATGCACTTAATTGGACTAATATAAGTGGTCTAGCTATTTGTGCAAGTCAAGCTGAATGAGCACCTCTTGTTTCCAGTGAGTGATACGACGAGACTTTCCCTATATGCAAAAGCAAAATAGACAGGATAGCCCGTAACGTAATAGTAGGCTATTCTCGATCCAAAAAACGTTTGCTATTCCTAGTAAGATGAAGAAACCGGGTTGAATATGTTTCGCGAACTTTCTTCCCTTTCTTGTATAAGAAGATACGCGATATTTTAAAAAACCGATATATCCGGTTCGCCTTCTCTAGAACAAGATTTATTTCTCACTCCGCTCTTCTTTCTTTATCATATCAGTGAGGATTACAGCTTACAAACAAGGTCATTCGTTCTTCTTCTCTGAGCCGCGGCGGCTGTGTTACTGTTTAAGTTGTAGAGATTAATGGGTTCTTCATCTGATGCTGCTGCAATGGACGTTGAAGGAGGCATGGGAGATGAGATTGACAACATGTCTCTTAATGACATTCTCGCTGCTTCTAGACAACTCGGCGATCAATCCCGAATACTCAATGTATGTTTTGGGTTTCTTTCTTTATAATTTTTCTTTTGGTTATTTTAATTGAGGTGTTCAATTTTGATTTTGATTTTCTAGGGCTAATATGTGTTTGTTTGTTTGTTTGTTTGGGTTTTTGAAGGATGAATTAAGGAGATTAACTCATGAAATAGAGACGAATAAGGAGGATATCAAAGCTAATAAGGAGAAGATTAAGCTTAACAAACAGCTTCCTTACTTGGTTGCTAATGTCGTTGAGGTCTGTCTCTCACTAATTGTTTTCATTGATTAGTCTAGGGTTTGTTATTTCATTCATACAATGTGCATATCTAACTTGCCCTAAATTGCTGTAATTGTCTGCTTGAAAGGGGTTCTGAAACCTAATTGAGTCCCCAAGCCCTAATTTGATAATGCCATTGGCGCCCTGTAGCCTCACTTACTCTATGTTGACTCTATGCTTGACTGGATCAGGGTGAGTTTAGTAGGCAAGCCAATCACAATTTCAGGTTGGAACCCTTTAGAGACTTTGACAACATAGCATTTGCTCCTCAATCACCAAACCCAGTGGGTTAAGAAAATTGTGTGCCCTCAATTGTGTCTGAACATTGGAGACTCTAGTAATACTAGGGTACCTTTTTACTTATTCGTCTTGAGACCGATTTTAAACATAAAAAATAAAATTACAGATTGTATAACCCTTGATTTATTCTTTAGATAGTTCTTTAATGTGAATGCTTTTTTCTTTTTCCTCTACATGAAGATCTTGGACTTGCCCCCAGAGGAAGACGAGGAGCAAGATGGTGCCAATGTTGACTTGAATTCACAAAGGAAGGGGTTGTCTGTCGTTGTAAAAACATCCACTCGTCAGGTGAACATTTTATTATGCTACATTGTCCACTGATTTAAGTCTTTCATGGTTTTAGTTGCATACAAGATACCTGTGATGTTTTTGGAGGTATTCGAGGTACCTTGACGCCTGTTGCTTTTCCATGACCCCAATGCCATGATACTGATTATATTTCATCTTTGTTTACTTGGTGGTTTTAGACAATCTTTCTGCCTGTTCCTGGACTTATTGATCCAACTGAATTGAAACCTAGTGATCTGGTTGGCGTTAACAAAGACAGCTATCTGATATTTGAAAAACTTCCTTCTGAGTATGACTCACGTGTAAAGGCTATGGAGGTTGACGAAAAACCAACAGAAGACTACAATGATATTGGGGGCCTTGAACTACAGGTATACTTTTTTTTCTTAACTGCTGCACATTTATTATGTGGATAATGATCACAATTCACTGATTTGACTGAAAATTATGATTGCTTTATACTGTTTTGCAGATTCAAGAACTTAAAGAGGCAATTGTTTTGCCAATTACTCATGCAGACAGGTTTAAGAAAATAGGAATCAAACCACCCAAAGGAGTTCTATTGTACGGACCTCCTGGAACAGGCAAGACACTGATGGCCCGTGCATGTGCAGCAGAAACCAATGCCACTTTCTTGAAGCTAGCAGGTCCTCAATTGGTTCAGGTAACCTTACTTTTCGAATCCATAGATTCTTACAAAATTTCTCAGTGTATGTCCTGCTACATTTTGAATTCCCTGTATTTGCCACTTTGAGTTTAATGCATATTCTGTTTCCCTTTGGTCCTGGATATTATTCAGATGTTCATTGGTGACGGAGCTAAACTTGTCCGTGATGCGTTTAATCTTGCAAAGGAGAAAGTCCCTTGCATCATCTTTATCGATGAGATTGACGCAATTGGAACTAAGCGATTTGATAGGTACGTGATGTTTATGTCTCAAACGAATTGTGTTGTAGGTGTTTCTACTTTGGGGTAAATTCTCGATAGTTTAAATCTTTGTACTTCTCTATAACATGCTTATATTCTCCTTCCTTTCCTATTTTTTACTACAGTGACGCCAATGGAGATAGGGAAGTACAGCGGACAATGTTGGAACTGCTTAACCAACTTGATGGTTTCGGCAGCAATGACCAGATAAAGGTTTGCAATTCAGTCCTTCCATCTATTATGCATTGTGCATCAGATATTAAAATATCCCAGTATATCTAAATTAAAAGAAACTTTTTGATATACATCATCAAAGTAAAAAAGAAATTGCTGCAATTCTTTCTGGCAGTTAAAAATCCTGGTAGTTAATAATCTCGTGGTAACAAGTTTATTTCATTGTCAACCTATATTAAGGAAGATACTGCTCATGCATACAGGTCATTGCGGCAACTAATCGTACCGATGTTTTGGACCCTGCCCTCATGCGATCAGGCCGTTTGGATCGTAAAATTGAGTTCCCTCATCCTACTGAAGAAGCGAGAGCCAGAATCATGCAGGTGGGTTTGTGGAGTATTTGTTCATTTGTAATCCATTTGATTATTTTCTGTTGGTTGATTCACTGAGTTGTTTGCACAATTGGCCAGATCCACTCTAGGAAAATGAATGTACATCCTGATGTGAACTTTGAGGAGTTGGCTCGTTCTACTGACGACTTCAATGGTGCACAGTTGAAAGCCGTTTGTGTCGAGGCTGGCATGTTAGCTCTTCGCAGAGATGCAACTGAGGTATAATATTACGCCATCCTTTCTGTACCTACATTTTGTTTGCATTAGTTTTAATGTACTAGAGAGCTGACTGAGTTTCCCTTGTTTCTGACTAATTGTTTTTAGGTGATCCACGAAGACTTCAATGAAGGTATCATTCAAGTCCAGGCGAAGAAGAAAGCCAGCTTAAATTACTATGCATAGACGTGCGTAAATTGATACCAGCACTAATCGAATGATGACTAAAAATACTTGGGCAGTGCTCTAGCTTTATGGGTGGATTCCCCTTTTGGAGTGTTGCTTAAACACTTGAATTAGCAGCATATAGATAGCTTTAATGGGATTTTATATATCTTGTACAAATTGAAGTAGCAGCAGATAGCTTCTGTTATCTTGGTAGGAGAATCATAGGCAGCAGCAGCTGGTTTAGTCTTTTTTGGTTTCTGCTGCTCTGACTGACCCCCCTGCACTGTAATTATCAATGATGGGCATTATTGATTTCTTCCCTGGACCTTGATGAAATGGTCTTTTTTTGTTTAAATATTTTGTTGTCTAAATTCTGGATGATGATTATGGAACTTTTGCCAGAATGGTAGAAGTTAGGTGTCTCTTTGGTGACTCAATGTGTGTGTGTTTGACATTTGATCTGTGTCACACTCATAGAGTTCAATCTTCAAAATTCTTATATGCAAAAAAGACCACCGGCCAGGAGGCAGATTCTGATGCATTTTTCCAAATAAATTTATTATTTATTTTTATCATGTCGGTAGCTCCTACTGGTTATTCCTCCGGTATGTTATTGGCTGGTAGAATTGGACCGGGCCTACTATCTGTGGTTTGAGTGGGTGCCCAAATCGAGACTCTGAGAGGACACAACCCCTCCGTCCATCCCTTTTCTTTTCTCGAGAAAATATCTGAAAAAACACAAAACAAAAAATAAATAAAATTTGGGAAGAAGAAGAGAGAAAGAGGAGAGATCGGAAGAGAAGAAGAAGAAGATGTCGAGTAGCGATCCACCTGTTCGTGTTTACGCTGATGGAATCTACGATCTCTTCCACTTCGGTCATGCTCGCTCTCTCGAACAAGCCAAGAAATCGTAATCCATCTCTCTTTTTCATCAATTTTTTGATTAGTTATTCGGTTTGATTTTTTCAATTTTGGTTGGTTTCGTTGATTAGTACAATTTCACCTTCCATCAAATTTCTTTTGATTGGATTTATATTTTACAGAAGAAGGAAATTGTGATCCCTAATATCAACTTCATTCTTGGAAATTTAGACTTTTAAGGGTTATGTTTGTTTGGATTTTTATTGACAATTACACTAAATGGAAAAAGAGGAAGTTTGTAAAGGAGGAGATGTCATTTTCTTCTACGTATTCATCATTTTCTTTATGCCTCCAAAGACAAAATTAGAGGAAGTTGATTTGAAGAGATAATTTCCACTTCTTTAAATTCAGATGGGGAGTCAGATATTTGTATGTTAGTCTTGTTATATAATTGGGAATTTGCTTTTTCTTATATTTTCTTTGGATTTTGTTGGTTAGGTTCCCAAACACGTATCTTCTGGTTGGATGCTGCAGCGATGAAGTTACACATAGATATAAAGGCAAAACTGTCATGACCGAATCCGAACGATATGAATCTCTTCGCCATTGCAAGTCAGTTTCTTATCTTTTTTTCATCGCTTCAAATACAAATCAATAGAATTATGATACTAAATTTGATGTTTGTTGCATTGTTTGAGATGTGGGATTGGAGATTTATATCCAAATTTCCCCTTGTGCATATTCTTACAGTTTCTGCCTTGGGTGATCCTTTTAAACCCAGTGATTGTTTTCCATTAATAAGAGAAAGATTAAGTTGGGCGTTTGATAGATTGAAGGAAAAATTACCAGTTCGGCTTTGGAACTTTGTTGCTAAAACATGAGGCCACCAAGGTTAATTTTCTTGGATGTTGCTATTAAGTTGATGACACTGTTCATATTGGTTGGTTTCCTGTGAAATTGAGGCTCAGGGTTAAAAAGTTGTTTTTCCAAGTCTGTTCATATTGGTTGGTTTCCCGTGAAATTGAGGCTCAGGGTTAAAAAGTTATTTTTACGAGTCTCGATCATCTTTGTTGGTAGATACAAACCTAATTTTCCTCTTGGCATAACCTTGGTCTATGCCAAGTTAAGTTGGCTAAGTTTAGCTTTAGATATATTTTGAGACATCACCCCGCTAGGTAGTAACACAAGTGTAAGATCCTATCGAACTTGGGCCAATTTATGTCAAGTTCATGCTAGAACAATGATTGGAAGAAATCTTTCCTCTTTAATCAATTATTGGCCTTTTGCTTTATTTCTTTTTGACTTTCTGTCAATTATTTGCTACAGGTGGGTTGACGAAGTCATTCCTGATGCACCATGGGTTATCTCACAGGAGTTCCTTGATAAGCATAATATCGACTATGTTGCTCACGATTCTCTCCCGTAAGGACATGTCTTTATCTTAAAAGTTCTGTTTGTGAAACCCCGTGATGTTGATTGTTCTTTCTGCATGTTTGCTGCCTTGATGTTAAATTGGAAATCATACAGTATGAATAGGGTCACCTGTATGTTACCAATGCAGATAGCTACAGTATACACTTTTAAGTTGCTGATTTGTTGTATTCAGATATTAATTTATCCTCACATGAAAAATATTCAGTTATGCTGATACGAGTGGAGCTGGAAAAGATGTATATGAATTCGTAAGTTCGAGCAACTATTATGGTGCACGAGATATGCTTTTAGTCCCCCTTGTTTTCTTTTGTGTTTTTCTATTTCTTTTCTTTTTCATTCTTTATGTTATCCCCCTACTTTTGATTGTTAAATTACTTAACTTATTAAATTATAGTCGACTAGTGCAGGTTAGAAGAAGTTCTTCATGTTGGACAGATCCTTTTTTTTTTTTTAATAATTTATCCGCCTTAATAGTCCCTTCTAATAAAAGTTTCTTAAAATGAAAAATAAATGTAGGTTAAAAAGGTTGGAAAGTTTAAGGAGACGCAACGTACTGATGGGATTTCTACCTCAGATATTATTATGAGGATTCTTAAAGATTATAACCAATATGTGATGCGTAACCTGGATCGTGGGTATTCAAGGAAAGAACTTAATGTCAGCTATGTGAAGGCATGTACAGTTTAATCATTTACATATATATGATGAAGTAATATTTGTTCTTCGCCGATATTTACGTTAGCTATGGTATTAAGTGTCCTCTGGATATTCGCTCTTTTCAGGAAAAGCGTCTTAGAGTCAACATGGGTTTGAGGAAATTACGTGACAAAGCCAAGGAACACCAAGAAAAAGTGGGAGAGAGGGTATGTATATGTTTCTGTAAATGTAGAACATGTTGACTCTTTATGTATGTGCTGTAGCTCTCTGTGGCTTGTTCACGTTTTCTTTGAAACTGATGATTCTGGATTAGAAAAGTGATTGGCTTTAGTTTACTGTATCTCCAGTAACTTAGTTCTTTCAGTTGTAGGACTTTCCAGTAAAAATTGGGATGGAATGAAAATTGAGATGATATATATGATTGAGGAACAATTTAGGAATAACAATGCATAAAAGCAGCAGATTTGAGGACATATGACACAACAGTGCTATGAGTTTTGCATAGATAAGTGAGCATAGAATTTGTAGTAGACTATTATATTCCCCTGATTACTCTAAACAAGCACATTATAGGTTAGCAAGTATTTTAGTTTGAGATTATTTGCCACCAATTAATAATTGTGTGCCACCTCTTCTATTAGTCTTAAAGTAGTCTATGTTAATATCCTCTTTTAGCTTGCAGATGTTTGCTACTATGATTTCTTTGCATCTGTATTTTGTATTGCTAATGGCATTATTGGTTTAGACTACAGTTATCCAGATCTTTAGCGCTGTTCCTACTTCATATTTCTCATCAGTTCTCCGCATTAGTTTCCAGAGAAATTTGCAATTCTCATATACATCACCTTTTTACAATACATACCTGGCATGAATATAAATAGACGTCATTTCTGGTTTTAATAATGCAGATACAAACAGTCGCAAAAACTGCTGAACTGCATCGTAACGAGTGGGTGGAGAATGCAGATCGTTGGATTGTTGGTTTTCTGGGGATGTTCGAGGAAGGTTGTCACAAAATGGTATGCATTCCCTCTCTTTGCTTTGTTTATCCTAAAGAGTTGAGAAATTGAACATCTGTTTTACCAATCTGGTCCTCAACCCTGTGCATGTTTTATGTTAACAGGGAACAGCCATCAGGGATAGAATTCAAGAACGGTTGACGGGACAGCAGCAATTGCGACTTAAGAATGGTGATCCTGAGAATGGAGAAGAAGAATACTATGACGAAGACGAAGAATACTACTACTACGAGGATGATGGCGATGATGATGATTTTGAAGAAGAAGAAGAAGAAGAAGAAGAGGAGGAGAAAGGGAAAGGGGAAAAGTAAGTGGTGAAGGCCCAGAATCTGTTTCTCAGGATACTGTTAAGTGTGATCTAGTATGTCGATTTGGAGATGTTTAAGAACAAAGTAGTCAGTTTTGCAGTCCTGTAACATGAAGTTGCAGACCCTTTATAAATATACACCATGTAATGTTTTTCTCTTTTTTGTTCCTTTGTTTAAGTGGCAAATCTAGTTGTTTTAACTGTGTGGTGGTGGTTAAGACAACCAAGTCTGTACAAGAAATGTTCAATTCTTTTTTTCTTTCTTCCTTCCTTGCTTCTTGTATGGTTGAGCGTATTTCTTTGCTCTGGTAAACTTGTAGTTGTATCATCTCCAGAAAAGATGGCAAAAATAAATAAAAAACAAGCAGAAGAAACACCTTGCCTTGAGTTCTGAGTAGAGTGGACTAGAAATTCCGTAGACAGCCAGACAGCCCCCTGGGTGTGAGAATGGCTAGCCCGGCGCCTGATTGAGTCGAGGGGCGGGTGAAGGTCTAAAGTGTAAACCACTCGGTCTCGGAGCACTGGGCCAAATATTATTACGGAAATAGTATTTATTGTTGAATGATTTTTTTAGCCTGGCGTTTTTATGGGCCATCCCAAAGGATTTAGGGGCCATCAATTTATACCCAGCCAAAGACTCTAGTTAAGGGGTACCTTATATGATATTGAAGTTACATAAATGCCCTTCTGGTAAAACTGTATAAAAACCAAATCAAAAACAATTCTACTCATTTCAACTCTTCTTCTTCCAGTTTCATATTATCTTCCGATTGTGGAAGAAAAAAAAAATTTCCTCGTTCAACCGAAACATCGCCGCGAATCGTAAAATCAAAACATCGTCGATTCGATTATAAAACAATGGATAAGAGAAATGAAACCCACAGACCTAGAACCAAAAATGTTGCTCGGGGTATCGATCCAAACATTGGAATTTTAGCAAGAAATAAAGAAATACTTGCTGCGAATGAAGAAGAACGCGAAGAACGCGAAGAACAAGTACCCGGCAATGTAGTCGGTGGTGGCGATTCCGAGACTCAAACACTTCGTCAACTTCAAATGGCCCCAATTAGGTAAGAATCTATCATTTTTGGGGTTTATTTCGCTTTAATTCGTCGAATCGAGAAAATTTTTTTCTAGGGTTTTCGGTTATTTATCCAGATTCGGACGATATGCATGCTCATTTACTTCCGAATGTAGTCATGTTCTTCATTTTTCAAGAACATCGACAGTATTCGGGAGAAAGATTTGATGATTATCTGCCGAATATTGGTGGTCATATCTTCCTGGATACAAACTGCTAATAATCGGTAGTTTAATTAATTTTTTGGCTACCGAATATATTTAAGTAGACACAAAGTATTCGGAAGAACACTCACTACCGAATGTATATATTGAAAAAATCTCAAAATTTATGATATAGGAAAAATCCCATTTTGGGGCCAGTATTTATTCGGAAGACAATATAATGTTTTATACCTCCGATTGTGTAGGATAAAATTTTAGAGTTTCTGAACTCCAGTTGATGAATATTCGGTTGTAAACGTGTTTAGTTATATTCCGATTGTTTTTCATTCGGAAAAAATATGTGTCTTCTTACTTCGAATTTGTACATTCGGGTTATAGAGGTGCACTTTTTCTTCCGATTGTGTAGGATGAAAAATTTACAGCTTCTGAACTCCAATTGATGTATATTCGGTTGCAAATATGTTTAGTTAGCTTCCGATTGTTTTGTATTCGGGAACAATATGTGTCTTCTTACGTCCGAATGTGTACATTCGGGTTATATTTCCATACTTTGTCTTCTGATTGTATAGTTTGTAAATATTGTTCCTTTCTTTGTTGTTTAGACAAAGTCGAGAAGGGAGGAAGAAAGTGACAGCTAGTGCTAGGAGGGAAAGGAGTGCCAAAGATAATTCAGGTGCTCAACAAAGCGAACAAGAACAAAGCAGTCAACAAGGAGTGCAACCAACTGTTGAACAACAAGGCAGTGAACAAGGGGTGCGACCAAGTGTTGAACAAGCCGCTCAACAAAGTGTAGGACCAAGTGTTGAACCAGTTGATCCAGTGGCAAGAGTAGAAGAAGAAGGACAACCAAGTGGTACCCAAAAAGCCAAAAAAGGAAAAGATGTTGTAAGGAAGGATATTGCTAAGAAAGCATCACATCTTGTCCCTCAGCACTTGAAGAAGAAGGGTATTCCAGCAGGCACAATCCTTGGACTACCAGCGGATGGAGGAAAATTGCTATTTGGATACAAAGACTCATGGGCCAGAGAAATATATGAAACCGAGGTAATAAAATTACTATTTTTTATTAATGTATTGTCTATGTGTTATATCGTAATACTTGTATTAAGGATTTTTTTATGTACTTTAATAGGATCATCAAGATGCGGTCCGTCTACTCAAACCTACCGCCGCACCAACAAAAATGCTTGCGTGGCCTTTATCCGGTGAATGTGAAAGGTTCAAGATAATTGTTGCCAACTCGGGGTTAGCTAATGCCGCCGAGAATTCATTGTTGGAACATGATCGTGTGGCCATATCGGCGTTCGTGGAGAGAATGTATCCTGAGACCGATACTTTCCATATGCCGTTTGGGGAGATGACGATCACCCCGGATGATGTTGTGCAGATTCTTAACCTTCCCGACCAAGGCACAGCTGTGAAGTTTAACTACACAAAGCAGTTAAGTTGGGCACAACTTTATTCTCTAACTAACAAGTGCTTAGGTTGGGATGAAGAGACAACAACAACAGAGTTTAGGAGGCATGCCAGTTATAGAACAAGACAGATCAACATTACAGCTTTGATGAATATGTTCCGAGGCACCTTGGAGAAGGAAAAGAATGGAACGTTAACTGATGAGAAAGTGAACCACGCTGCCACTGCATATCTCCTCTGTGTATTGGGATGTGTCATATTCCCCAATACTTCTGACAACCGGATCGACGCCAACCTTATACAACTTTTGGATCCTCTCCATGAAGTCGGTGACTATTCTTGGGGCACGGCATGCCTAGCATTCTTGATGGAAGAGTTGAGAAAGGCGTCGAGGCTAGGAACCTGCCAAGTTGCCGGGAACGTGGCTCTATTGCAGGTTTTTTCTTTAACTCTATAACTCACTTTATAGTTATTCGGTAGACAATACATATGACGCATATTCATAACTCCAAAGGACGCATATTCGGTAGGAATTGATCCATCTTATTTTCCGAATGTTTGTTATTCGGTGGCTAGGTACTTAGTTTTATTTACGATTATATATAATCGGAAATATGTTTTTGATATTACCACCGAATATACAGGCCAGAAAAACTAGAGGTTACTGAACTCCAAAGGACGCATATTCGGTAGGAATTGATCCATCTTATTTTCCGAATGTTTGTTATTCGGTGGCTAGGTACTTAGTTTTATTTCCGATTATATATAATCGGAAATATTTTTTTGATATTACTACTGAATATACAGGCCAGAAAAACTATAGGTTACTGAACTCCAAATGACGCATATTCGGTAGGAAATGATCCATATCTATTTCCGAATGTTGGGTATTCGGTAGATAGGTACTCAGTTTTGTTTCCGATTATATATAATCGGAAATTATGTTTGGAAATTACTACCGAATATACACAATCTATTTACTAAAACTTGATTTCTTATGTATATAGGCATGGATCTATGACCACTTCCCTATCCTGAAGTTGGCCGGAGAGAACCCGGGGTGGTGCAAAGGTACTCCTAGAGGAACAAAGTATATATTTGAAGACAACCGTTCTAGGAAAAAAGAGCAGCAGTTGATTCGCATGAGGGAGATTTTGGACCAATTGAAGGCCTCGGACGTATGCTTTGATCCATACAAGGAAGATCGAGCCAGTGGGCATATAAATGTTCGGTCGGACTTGTCCCTTTATTTTGGACCATTGTGGCACCCCACAGGATATGTGATGTATAACCCCTCTAGGGTGATGCGACAACACGGGTATATACAACATCAACCTCTGGAGAAAATGGGGGATTACTACAAATTGGAGTTGGAGTTGTGTTCTTCTAGTGGTGACAATCTCACGATTGTTCACACAGGCCCACCTACTGTTCTTGATAACTGGGATAAGAGGAATGACTTCATTATCGACACTGGTAGACGAACCATCCGAGGTGATGAAAATTCTCCAGACTATATGAGTTGGTATAACAAGGTATCACATCCTTTGGTTATCCGTGAAATCAAATCCAACACTACTGCGGCGGGTTCAAGTTATAATTGTATCATCAAAGACAAACCAGCTGGTTATGATAGACTGGTGCGTGTTCTTATATTTTTTTTCATTTTATATTATTCCTATAAATCTTAGGTAATTACCGTTTGATGTTATGTCATTACGTATAAAAAACAGGTGAATAGGTTCAAGCGTGTTTCCAAAATGTTAACTGCATGCTTGAAGAGCGGAGATCCCATGCCAGCTGAGAAGATCAAAGAGGCTAGAGATCTAGTTGATAATATGGATAACGAAGATTATGCTGCCCAGTTTGGGGAGAAAGTCACGAAGAGGCATCAGCCCAAGGTGGAAGTATCAAAGACGGGTAAAAGAACTCGAGCTTCATCGAGCGCTGAAGCTGCTCCAACTGAAGCTGCTCCAACTGAAGGTGCTCCAACTGAAGGTGCTCAAACCCGTGGTCGTGCAGGACTGGGAGGTAGTCACGGTCGTAAAGTAAAGAAGAGCAGATAAATGACAATGATTTTTGTTGTACATTCGGAAATTTGTTTGGGTAACTAAGTTAGACAAGTTCAAATGACAATGATTTGTGTGGTATATTCGGAAGTTTTGGTAACTAATTTAACTTCCGATTATTTCAAAGACAAAATTTGAAAAGTATAAGTTTTTCCAAATTCTGATTTTTGGGCCATCGTACATTCGGAACTTTATAAAAAACCTATCCTCCGAATATCACAAGTTCAAAACAAACCACGCCATGGCTCCAGGTGGTTCCAAGGGCCAATATTGAAGGTTAGACATCCCATATTCGGAAGTTTTGGTAACTAATTTAACGTCCGATTATTTCAAAGACAAAATTTGAAAAGTATAAGTTTTTCCAAATTCTGATTTTTGGGTCATCGTACATTCGGAACTTTATAAAAAACCTATCCTCCGAATATCACAAGTTCAAAACAAACCACGCCATGGCTCCAGGTGGTTCCAAGGGCCAATATTAAAGGTTAGACATCCCATATTCGGAAGTTTTGGTAACTAATTTAACGTCCGATTATTTCAAAGACAAAATTTGAAAAGTATAAGTTTTTCCAAATTCTGATTTTTGGGCCATCGTACATTCGGAACTTTATAAAAAACCTATCCTCCGAATATCACAAGTTCAAAACAAACCACGCCATGGCTCCAGGTGGTTCCAAGGGCCAATATTGAAGGTTAGACATCCCATATTCGGAAGTCTTGGTAACTAATTTAACGTCCGATTATTTCAAAGACAAAATTTGAAAAGTATAAGTTTTTCCAAATTCTGATTTTTGGGCCATCGTACATTCGGAACTTTATAAAAAACCTATCCTCCGAATATCACAAGTTCAAAACAAACCACGCCATGGCTCCAGGTGGTTCCAAGGGCCAATATTGAAGGTTAGACATCCCATATTCGGAAGTTTTGGTAACTAATTTAACGTCTGATTATTTCAAAGACAAAATTTAAAAAGTATAAGTTTTTCCAAATTCTGATTTTTGGGCCATCGTACATTCGGAACTTTATAAAAAACCTATCCTCCGAATATCACAAGTTCAAAACAAACCACGCCATGGCTCCAGGTGGTTCCAAGGGCCAATATTGAAGGTTAGACATCCCATATTTGGAAGTTTTGGTAACTAATTTAACGTCCGATTATTTCAAAGACAAAATTTGAAAAGTATAAGTTTTTCCAAATTCTGATTTTTGGGCCATCGTACATTCGGAACTTTACAAAAACATTATCCTCCGAATATTACAAGTTCAAAAAAAACTGTTTCCTGGAACCAAACAACACCATAATCGGAAAGAAAGTTGACTCATAAAATAACCGAATATTACAATCGGTAGGTTGTTTAACAAAATAATCTACCGATTTCGTATAATCGGCTAGTTTTTATATTAATAATACTCCGATTACATCCATTACATAAATTTCAAATGGCCTTAACCTTACAATTTCGTCAAAAGCACCTAAATCCATACTCCTAATTGACCATAAAAGTATTAAAACAGATCATAACTTCCAGTGACCATAGAAATTGTCCCTCTTGATTTTGTAGCATCCTTCATGTTCAAATCGTTTCCCGTAGAGGTCCACATACCGGGGATCCGCAAGATTTCTCTGAAATTACGAATGAGTAACAAGTTAGTACTAACTTTTGTTAATGTGAATTGGAGTTACAGAGATACTTACTCGTTTTTCATACGTCCACCAAGGAAAAGCGTTCCTAACAAACCGTTCCTCATCTTCAAGTTTGTCAATCTCCTTATCTAGCGCATTCTTTCTCATCTTAATGTCATTGGATGATCTTCGAATTCGATTACCATCTAAGGCCTCAAATACCATTAAGATACGGTTCCATATCTGCTGTTCGGATTCCGATTTGTGGAGCTTGTGAACAAGATCATGAGTAGTTACCACAACCCACGCTCTATAAATAGCACAATCTTCTTCTTCGGCAAAACCAATATCCATGTTTTTGTTATGAAAATTAAAACTGAAGAGAGGAAAGAGTTTGGTGCAATTGGGGTGATAGATATGAGTTTCTTTATATAGGTTTAGGGTCCAACGACTCTTTTTGTTTTTCCCAAAAACTCCAACGGCTAATTTGACGAAAGTTGAATGTGGAGAAACCAATAATCGGTAGGTATTGGATTTAGCATATCTACCGATTATGGTAGCTTTCAAAATTTGAATTTGCGGCAACTTATAATCGGTAGGTTTTGTAATATATTTAACTTCCGATTAACGCTGAATCCAAAACACGAACCAAGAAATACTGCACGTCGTATAATCGGAAGTATGGGAACGATTTTGGCTTCCGATTGCATTCGGAGGGTAACAATGTTATCATATCCTCCGAATATATAAGGGTCATTTCGCCATTACGAATTACGCGAGATAAGGGCTGGCTACATTTTCCCTTTGGTGACCTTTTTTGTTTTATTGTTGGCCCCTAAATCCTTTTGAGTGGCCCCTAAAAACGCCAGGTTTTTTAGGGACCATGATTTTTTTGAGGGGACCATGGTTTTATTAGGCCACCTTCCCTATAGTGATAAGGGGTGTCCTAAAACGTTGAAATGACTAACTTATCCTTAACCTAATTTAATTTAAAACCAACCTAATAACCACATATATATATATATGTGGGAACGATTTAAAACCAACCTAATTTAATATATATATATATATATATATATATATATATATATATATATATATATATAACCACCACCACCGCCGATTATCACCACCACCACCTCCAATTATCACCACCACCAACCACCGATTACCACCACCACCTCCTCCCACCACCACCACCTCCTATTTAAGAAATGTAACAACATCAATGCAATCACAATTAAGTTCGGTTACATAATAATTTTATCGAGTATAAAAGACGCCAGCCACAACCTGATTCTGCAATGGGACCACTCTGGAGGTATTTTCCAACAAACCCTTCGCTTTAATTTGATTATGATTGCTTCAATCGAATAGAAATCATCAAAATAGGGTTTTAATAGGAGTTATAGAGCCATGTTCGGTTAGGTCGATTTTCCAAAAAAAACCTAGTTTACTAACCGAACTGCTTGAAAATGAAGAACACGAAGAACAGTTCGGTTTTATTGGATTTAAAACTAAGTCACCGAACTCCACCCTTAGAACCGAAAAAAAAAACAAATCCAGTCTAACCGAATTGTGTTCTTGTGGCCACTATGTTGAGTTCCAAAATAACCGAACTTAGCCAATAGAGTTCGGTTTGTTCGCAAAAAATTTTAAGACTACAAAGTAACCGAACTTAGCCAATAGACGCCGGAACTTCACATTTTTTTTGTTTGTTAAGTTCGGTAACTTCACAATTTTATCGCGGAAACCAAACTCAGATTCGGTTGGTTAGCTGTTAGGTTCAAGTTTGCGAAAGAACCGAACTTTGTAAACTTATATACTCTTATATTACGTAAAGTTCGGTTAGATCAAAAGTGCATGCAGTTTGCGAACCAACCGAACATAACGCTATAACTCCTAGAAATTATTAGAGTTCGTTAACCTGCGTGTTTGGAACAAGTAGCCGAACTACACCTTCAGATGAGTTCGGTTACTTGTTCATCTCACGGGGCAACCGAACTACAACTTCAGATGAGTTCGGTTACTTGTTCTTCATATAAAGTAACCGAACTGTTCAAAATCCAGTTCAAATCCGGATCATTTTGAAGATTAACAAATATTCTAGGAGAGGATGGAGATGAAGAATCAGATGAGTTTTCATCATTTGAATACTCAAACTTAGTGAATTGGAAAAAAAATTTTATTTTCCATGTTTTTCTCCTTCATCTTCCCTAACTCTACTCTCTCAATAATTCTACTCAACTAATAATAAACCCATCTTTTAATTTAATCTCACTAATTGTTTTTAACTAAATCATTCACCAATCATCACCCAAAATTAATTAAGAGGTAGATTAGATATTAAATAAATAACTAGATAGAGGATGACCGAGAATTACTTCTAATGCCTTTACCCAAAATAAAACCATGGTCCTCCAAAAAAACAAAAAAAAAAACATGGTCTCAAAAAAAATCGTTCTTATTGTTTTGCCCACACGCCCAACTCCTCCACAGCAAACAGCAGCAGCCGGAACCACCTTTCTTCTTCTTCTTCTTCTTCTTCTTCTTCTTCTTCTTCTTCTTCTTCTTCTTCTTCTTACGAAGAGAAGAGCTGTTGTGGAAATTGGTGATTGTCTTCAACAAATTAAAACTGATTTAAACAAGGTTGGTTAACTTATCATCATCATCATGAATTTCTCGGTTTAATTAGGGATTTTATCTATGTAGTATCTAATACTTGTTGTCACTTTCTCAAATTACAAACCCTAGCTAGCTCAAAAATTTATGTTAAATTGAATCTGTGTTGATGAAATTGGTTTGAATGTGTTGAGCTCTGCTAGCTCACTCAGATATTGATTCAATCTAGGTTTTGCTGTGGTTGTGGTGGTAACAGATTACATGTTAGGGTTTCCGCATTGGGATTTGAATATATCCTTTGTGTTTTGTCTATGATTTTGAAAACAAAAACATATATGTCTTCCTTTGTGTTGAATTGATTCAAGGTTGAGGCATTCTTATTGAATAATCTCTCTCTTTGTCTCAGTTATGCTCTTCTTTAGAAGCTTTAGTGTCTCAGACGGACCATAGATGCAATTTGGGCTTTGTTTTTTTGCTTTCATTGATTTGGTTTGTGGATCATGTTCTTGCTTTTAGGTGCCAGCTTAGGATTGTTAGACTTATTAAAAATTCTGGATTATTACTTTTGAGTTTCAGTATGTGTGTGTAGCTCCTTTTCTAAACGATTCGTTACTGGTGATTCAAACCTTTTCACAGTATTCGTCCTAGTATGTGCATGTGGTTAGTCTCTATAGAGGAAACAAAATAGATACTAATTTGTATCAGCTCAACTGTAACTAATTGGATTTATTTTTAAGAGCCTAGGGTTCTTTTATACTTTTTGGGTGGAGCTAGAGATTTCATTTGCACTTGTTAGGCTGACATTCGATTAACTTTTTATGCAGAGGTAAGTTTCTGAGGTAGATTTCTACAACAACAAAAATCAAAGATGTTTTTTCACATAGTGCTGGAAAGAAATATGCAACTCCATCCTCGCCATTTCGGCCCAAATCTACGTGATAAGTTGGTTGCAAAGCTCATGAAAGATGTGGAAGGCACCTGCAGGTTTTTATCTCTTCATAATTCGCTATCTCACATAAACGTTGACACACACGTTAAACCGTATTTGTTTTCTCCTATTTGCAGTGGCCGTCATGGGTTTGTGGTGGCAATAACAGGCGTTGATAATGTTGGGAAAGGTCTAATTCGTGATGGTACAGGGTTTGTGACGTTTCCTGTCAAGTATCAATGTGTAGTTTTCAGACCTTTTAAAGGGGAGATACTTGAAGCTGCGGTTACCATAGTTAATAAGGTTTCTTCTCTCTTCAGAAATTCATTGCTCAGTGTTCCGTTCTTGCGTTGAAGATGTTTCAGTAATTTTGATAATGTTTTGAGTACTTGCAGATGGGGTTTTTTGCTGAAGCTGGTCCTGTTCAAATATTTGTCTCAAACCATGTAAGTATTTTGTTTAGAAAGTGATTTCTTCTTGACCGTAGTATTACGAAAGGGGCTTTGCTGGATGCTTAGTTGCATTATGGAATTTGCTATTTTTTTTGTTTGTAGCTGATACCAGATGATATGGAATTCCAGTCTGGAGATATTCCAAATTATACAACTTCAGATGGATCAGTAAGTCAAACTCCTGGGAATTATTTCATAGAAAAATGGTATGGTTTATAGGAGTTTGCTTCAGTTGATGTTGGGATGGGCTTGCAGGTTAAAATTCAAAGGGATAGTGAAGTACGGCTAAAGATAATTGGAACTCGAGTTGATGCTACAGAAATTGTATGTTTTCTGACTTTTGCTTTAGTTGTTGTCATTCACATACAAGTTTTTAGGTGTTTGCAGTTCAGGGTTTATTACTATTTTTTCGTCTACACTTTTTAAAAGCAGATAGCATCTTATTTTTTACACACCTAATAATGAAATGGACGAGTGCTAATACTGAATGTGCTGAGTAGAAATCATCACCTATTAGAGAAACGGCGGAATAATAGAAAGTCTAACCATGAATGATGTGATAAATCCATTATTAGAGGATTTATAGGCCCTCTTTTAGATCCAAATGTAGTTAGACTTCCCCTCTCTATAATGGATTTCGGATTTCCCATCTCACCTGTGAACCATTGGCTTTGGTTTAGTTCAAGACTCGTTTTATTGGTGATTTTGCAGTAACAAAAGTTTGCCTGTCCGCTGGACTTTGGCCACTGTTAAGCTGTTTGGGTCGAAAAAAAGGTTTTACTTCCTTTCAGTGTTACCTGTTCAGGCTGTTCTCTAAACTTGCTTACTTGGCTAGGATTTTGTGACCTCTGCTCTGTTTTAATATTCATCAGTTCATTCTCATCCGTTTCGATCGTTTTGTTTAGTACTACTCCTTTCTTTTATTTAGTCGATGCGTGGACACTCAACTGTTACATTTTGATACCTTTCTGCAGTTTTGCATTGGTACCATAAAAGACGATTTCTTGGGTGTAATTAATGACCCTGGAGCCGCTGCTTAATCCAACCACTGGTGAGAATTGCAATGGAAACTGTCATTGTTTTTACTTTTTAGTTTCATATCTCAGCCACATCTTCTAACTTGTAATTGTCCAATCCATGAACCCTTTCCTGGCCAGCTGCTAAGTTGGAGTTTATCTGCAAGAAAAGAGAGCAGAATATGGTCATCCTGTCCAAAGACCAGGGCTGCGTGCTCTATTTTCCTTTCCTTTGTCCTCCTTAGTACTCCATAGACAGTGAAACACAAGAAGTGAAGTTCCACTTATTGTATGAAGAAGATGTATATAGCTTCTGCAAAAATAGTGGTTCTATCTTCTTCTTTTTTTTTTTTATATTATTCACATACACACTTTTGTTGGGCAAATGGAGGTAAGGCTTGGGTTCTAGCTAGAATATAGTGAGACTTGGGACTGGTATAAGAAAGTAGAAGCTAGGACTCGTTCATGCTTTTGGCTTTCAGGGAACCTAATGGTAGTAAAGGGTCACCTGTAAGTTGAAGTTTCAGACTTTTATAAATATACAACATGTAGTGTTTTTTGTTTCTCTACTTAAACTGTCAAAATTAGTTGTTTCACCAGTGCGTGGTGATTAGCTGTAGCTGTAGCATGTAGGTAGGAGTGCAGTAAATGACAAACTAGAAGTGTCCTATTGCCAGTTAAGCTATGTATATCTCTTCATCCTAATCTCATGTTCAAAATTCAACAGTTTGACCTTGACTATGAGAATTTCTTAGTTCTTACATTTTTTTTGTAATGTTGGTGGTTGTAGTTACTCCATCTATAAGATTTAGTTGAGACAAGAAGATTTGATGTGATGAAGAAGAAGAGATTAACAAGTATGAGGTCTAAAAATTCTATCGGATTAGTTTCTTATCTAGACTGTCATGTGTGGGCTAAGGCAGCCTGATGATGCATTTCTAAGCAAATACAAGTAGACAAGATATTATGGACCGAAGAAAAGGATCATTCATGGGTTTCACTTCAACATCAATCAATAGTCTAAGTTTTGAGACGTAGTACTAGCTTTTATTGTTTGGTACTGGTCTATAGTTCTGACTTCGTGGCTCATGAGATTGAATTCAATGGAAACAGGATCACTCAAAGACAAAATAAACAAAGAAAATAAAGAAGAAGAAGAATTGAAAAACTGGTTTTACACTTGCTGGTAGGTACTGTATGGACCATAGGGTGGTGCCCTCTAAGTCTAACCTCTATTGGCAACTTGATCTCTGTCTGGTTTTTAGTGTCCTAGTCAAAATTGTATGTAAGACGACTGACTGGCCAATATGGTCAAGAAAATTCTTACAAAAGCCAAATTAAGTTGCAAAATGAAGTAAAGCAGGTTCAGTTTTTTTTTTCCGGCTGTACAGTCAGTGAGGTTACAGTACCTGCTGAGTCGATCGAATCGTGTGTTGATTCTTACAAGGACTGGTGATGCCCTGGTCAAAACTGCTCCAAATTAATTCGGATTATACATGCCATGTGATAAGCAAGCAACCTAGTGGAGCGTACCAGGTTGATTGAAATTTCTTGTTCTGTGATCTCTATCATGAAAAGAATGGTAGAGAATGACCCGAAAACAAATAGTGTCGACATTTCGTAGACTTGACTCATGACTTATCAAGCCCCAGCTTACACGTAAACAGCTACGTACAGCATCCAACCAACAATGAAGAAGGCTTACAAAAATTATGACAACATGGCTAACTCTTTAAGTATCCGACTTTGTGAATCAAGGGTCAATATTAAACACTCAAGTACTCAACTATCTTTCGTTGCCGTTTTTGCCAACACTTTTTCAGTTCAAAAAGAAAAGTTATTTTGAGTGTAATTCTTATTAACAACAACTAAATTATTTGACTCAACCAATTTCTCCATATTATTAGGAGGAATGACTTCATTATTTCAACTCATTAAACTAATTCACATGGTAAATGACCTTCTTTCCCCTTCATATTCTCCAACTTTTAACTACAAGCACACAAACCCCAAACCCTTTTTAGTAAATAATCATATCTATGTCCATTCTGCTCTCTCATCCCCACAAGAGAATTTTGGATCATCACGTTCACTTGTATATAAAAACAAACCTTTCTCCACTTGTTTCTTAGTAGACTCAGCAGCCCCTTCTCTCTTCTTCAACATACTTTTCTTCTCCTTTGTTGTTTTTCTCGTTCAATATGATGAAGAAGATGAGTTCTTTTTATAATTCAGTTCTACCAATACTGCTAGTAGTACTGGTTCAATTTATATATTACCCGGTTACAGTCTCTGCCGAGTGTACGTGTGAACCAGAAGATGAAGAAGGTGTTAACAAAAACCAAGCACTTGTCCTCAAAATCATATCTATTGCTGTCATTCTTACTGCAAGTGCAATCGGAGTATGTCTTCCTATACTAGGCCGAAGAATTCCAGCTTTACATCCAGACAGTAACATCTTCTTCGTTATTAAATCGTTTGCTGCTGGTGTCATTTTAGCTACGGGTTTCATTCATATACTACCCGATGCTTTTGACGATTTGACTTCTCCTTGTTTGAAAGAGAACCCATGGGGAAATTTTCCGTTTACGGGTTTCGTTGCCATGATGTCTGCTATATTGACATTAATGGCTGATTCGTTAGCAACTGGTTACTATAGGAGATCAGAGTTGAAGAAAAAATTCAGTCACAATGGTCGAGATGAAACAAAAGTTGGTGTTACTGTTGGAGATGATGAAAATGAAGCAGGAGATAAACTAGAGGTTCATACGCACGCAACACATGGTCATTCACATGGATCATCCCTATCGTCTTCCGCGGATATGCTTCTGCGCCACAAAGTCATAACTCAGGTAAGTGATCATTTTTTTTTTAACGGCGACAAAAATTACAAAGCCTAAATTTAGAATTGAGCTAATTTTGGATGTTGCAGGTATTGGAGTTGGGAATATTGGTGCACTCTGTGATAATAGGTGTAGCAGTGGGTGTCTCTCAGAGTCCTTCCACGATCAGGCCTCTGCTCGGAGCGTTAACTTTCCATCAGTTTTTCGAAGGTATTGGACTTGGCGGATGCATAACACAAGCCAAATTCAATGCCAAATACGTTGTTTGGATGTGTGCATTCTTCGCGCTAACCACACCAGGAGGCATCGCAATTGGAATAGGAATCACAAATGTTTATAGCGAAACTAGTCCCACGGCTCTGATCGTCCAAGGGGTTATGAATGCTGCTGCAGCTGGAATTTTAATTTACATGTCATTGGTTGATCTTTTGGCAGCCATCTTCATGGACCCAAAACTTCAAGAAAATGGAATGCTCCAACTCTCATCATATGTTGCACTTCTTTTAGGGGCTGGTGCTATGTCTGTCATTGCCAAATGGGCCTAATTAATCAAGAAGAATGCATTGTTAATCATGAATTCTATCCATAGTTGCTTAGAATTAAGTATATAGATTAAATATTAACAGATGTATAGAGGGTAATAGATCATCAACTGCAGATTGGATCATAAAACTTTTTTTTTTTTTTTTATGGTTTAAGAATTTTTGTGATATTTCTTGTTATTGTTTTCGGCTTGTACCACGCACGTCTTCCGCTTCGGTCACTTTTGTCGAAACCAACGATCATGGGCGTCTTATGTAGAATTGGCAATCTTTATGTCATTTGGCGCAAGTTGCTGATAATGACCAAGGATAATTTGTTACTAATCCTTAAGTTATTCATTCCTAATCCTAAACAGAAAAATTGGAAATGCAAGAAGTTGAAATTGTGATCATCAATCATTTAAATAACAAATGCAAAATTCCAAGGCTAATAAATATTGTGTTCCCTTCTGAGTTCTGAAGAAATGATTTTGCACCTTAAACAAACAGAAGGTGCCATGACTTTATAATGTCGACATTTTTAAGTGTTGACCTTGGGTGTACATAGTAAAAACCATGATCAATGAACACAAGCTGAGGATCTTGATTTAGAATCCCTAGGATGTCAACATGGTATGAACATTGCTTAGATTCATAGTCAACTCTATGCAGCTAGGTTCCAATGTGCAGTACTAATCAGGTCTGAAATCATCAATTATATTTTTTAAATTCAACAAAATAATTTACTTGTTTTAATTAGTAATGTGGTATGACCGATATGACCCTAACCTATTCATCATATACACCTCAAAATGAAATAAAATACTAGCACACGCCAAGGTGTTACATTCTTATATAGTCGATCTGGGGTTATTACGTCTAGTTTCAGCTTCTCAATTTTTCCAAACACCCAGCCATGAATAAGAAGCTGCTTCTTCAACCTTGTTCTTCTTCTTCTTGGAATGTTTTCAAAACTTTTGCCGTGGTGTTGCTGTCATTCCTTGTTCTTGCTGTATCAAATGTCTGCGCGGAATGTACGTGTGACCCGCCGGAAGAAGGAGACCATAACAAGAAAGAGGCGCTTAAATACAAGATAGTTGCATTTGTATCCATTCTGGTTGCTGGTGCAATTGGAGTAGCTCTTCCCCAGCTTGGCAAGAAAATCCCAGCTATAAGACCAGAGAAAGATATATTCTTTGTGATCAAAGCTTTTGCAGCTGGTGTTATCTTAGCAACCGCATTCATCCATATACTTCCAGATGCATTCGAGAGCCTAAGTTCACCTTGTTTGAAGGAGAATCCATGGGCAAATTTTCCGTTCACCGGATTCATTGCAATGATGTCAGCCATATTGACGTTGATGGTTGATACCTTAGCTACAGGATACTACAGAAGATCAAACTTTAAGAACACACAAGGCGCGATTATGGATCATAATCAAGGCCAGGATGATCATGTGCATAACTATGCAACACATGCTCATTCACATGGGTCAGCGTCCGCCATGGAATCATCCGAGGCTAACGCATCGTCTGAACTTATGCGACATCGTGTCATCTCCCAGGTAAGAATATCACTTGTTTTTTGTTTCATAGTCCCTAAATAATTTGATTCTTTTCTCTTTTTCACACCTTGCGTTTTAGGACTTATTACACGAATCTTTATATGCAAAAAAATTAATTAAAATAAATAAAATACGAAGAACCTTGAATTTATATGAAAAGATCATCGAAAGATCCAAAAAAAAAAACGTAGAGTTTTATATGTGTGAGTTTTGTACTATTAGCATGCAATTATGCATAGGATATTTTAATGTAAAAGACATCTAAATCGCTATGTTGGCTTATCAACCACCAACATTGAACCAATATATGATTTTGAATGAGGATAATCTCTAGAATTATGCTCGCGGTGACATTCAGATAACTTATATTCAATATCCGGCAAAATACAGATAGTAAGACTAGTGAGACCAAATACGCACGATCTAAATCTAAATCGCTATGCCGTCTAAAAATAATTGTTAATGAGTTGTTTACACAAATAAAATAACTATTAGTGAGTTAATTATAAAGAAAAGAAAATGTCAGATATTTTTTAAATAAAAATAATTTTTCTTCAAAAAAATGCACGATCTAAACCTAAATCGCTCAAATTCTAAAAACATAATTATTAATGAGTTGTTTATAGAAATAAAAATAATTATTAATGAGTTATTTTCTGAAGAACCAAAAACCAGATGATCTGAGGTCGAATCTTATCTACTTTCTAATTAAAATCTAACAATAATAAAAATAAATCATCTTTTCTTTTTTCAAATAAAAAGAAATGAATTAAGGGGCTTGTAGTTCATTATTCATTATTAACTGATAAAAATTTCGTGTTGAAATGTTGTGGATGCAGGTGTTGGAACTAGGAATCGTGGTTCATTCAGTGATAATTGGGATAGCCTTGGGCGCATCCGAAGACCCATCCAGCATTAAGCCACTTGTTGGGGCGCTAACTTTCCATCAATTCTTCGAGGGCGTTGGACTTGGTGGATGCATAACTCAGGTACGTACCAACAATGCAATATCATATCGCACCTAGCTTATATGTTTCTACTGATGTGTATGTTGGACATGTAGGCAAAATTCAAGAGTAGAGCCGTAGTGATAATGATACTATTCTTCTCACTTACAACACCAATTGGGATTGGAATCGGCATCGGGATATCAAGTTCGTACGAAGAGAACAGTCCAACTGCTCTAATAACATCAGGTGTTCTAGATGCTGCTGCAGCTGGGATCTTGATATACATGTCCCTGGTTGATCTACTGGCAGCTGATTTCATGAACCCTAGAGTTCAACAAAATGCTAAGCTTCAGTTCTCAGCTTACGTATCCCTACTCGTTGGGGCTGCCTGTATGGCAATCATTGCTAAATGGGCTTGATCACAGTGCATGCATGTCAGTAAGGATGCATGCAATGGTCATTCAACTTTTTTATTCTTTCGGGGTGCCAATGCCGCCAATTCCCAAGGCTTACTTTCTTCTTGTTTCTTGTGTGTTGGAAGAAAGATGGCTATGGCTGCTTTCAAATTCTTTTGAAGTTGATGGAATTAACTGTTGTTGCTTACAGTTAATCCCTAAAAAATAAGTTGACTTGTATATGTGAACTGTAAAAATGTTGTAGGTATATACTGATGATGATGTAATTCAGATACCAAAAGGAACGAGGTGAAGAAGATTATGGTATGGTATATTACACTAACTATACATTGTAATTAAACTATGTTGCTTCATTCTCAATATATACAAGCGTGTGGTGTGTTGTTTTTATTGCTTGTTTAATTATATTTTCATTGTTTAAAGTACTTAATCCTGATCTGACAGCTTGGGAACAAAAGTCACTACCTATTGAGAATGTGAGACCTAGTGTTCCGAAATTAAAAAGGGAAAATGGGGAATATGCCCCAAAATCGACTGTTATCTTGGGGATATGCCCCAAGATTTCAGTTTATGGGAATATGCCCCAAACTAACGGTTTCCGTCAAGAAACCGTTAAATAGTCAATGTATTCGAACTTTTTATCCAATTTCTTCAAAAAAATTTCTGACCGAATATATTCTTGAACCTTGTAAAGGTGTTCGTATATAATATATGTGTTTTTAATTTCGTATATGTAATCCCAAATGTATGTGAATTTTGACTACTTAACTTTTGGATGGAATTTTGGGCGGCTGGGGCATATTCCAGAAAACTGGAATACTGGGGCATGTCCCCAAGATGACAACCGATTTTGGGGCATATCCCCAATATAGAAGAAGAAAAGAACTTGTTGTCCGGCGGCAACACTATAAAATGAACCGTTTTTTGGGGACTACTCAAAAATGGTGGGGGACTACTCTCCTTTTTTGGGGGTGGATATTAGAAATAATAATGAGTCACCCCTTATCTAATTTTTTTTAATACCAAACTTGCCCTTGATTAAATTAGTGTAATGATTAGTGAGATCAAATTAATAAGTTGATTGTTTTCAAAAGAAGAATTATTGAGAGGGAGAAGAAGAAAATGAAGATGATAATGAAGATGAGGGTTTTGGAAGAAAAAAAGTTAAAATCTTTTTCTTTAAGAACCACAACAAGAGTATGATGTTTTGGGTACTCATGGATACTTCAATTTTAGTTAATGGTGCTTGAATTGGCCAAAACATTCCTAAAAATGAACAATTTACAAATTGATTTCGGTTTGGTTAAAAAAGTTCGGCTACGAAATCTGAAGAACAGGTAGCCGAACTCATCTGCAAGTGTAGTTCGGCTAATATTTCTGAAAACACAGGTAGTCGAACTCAGCTTTAATGGAGTTTTTTCTTTCAGAAAAAAGTTCGGTTAGGAGAAGAAAATTGCGACGTAACCGAACTAGGAGTTAGTCTAGGAAAAAAATTTACGACATAACCGAACTCAATATGCAGGTTTTTCAGAGAAAAGTTCGGTTAGGAGAAAAAACTTGCAATGTAACCGAAATTTTAGCGACGTAACCAAACTATAAGTTCGGCTTGGACATTTTTTTTTCGACGTAACCGAATTTTTCTCTGAAAACAAAAACCTCCATTAAAGTTGAGTTCGGTTAGTTCGACAAAAATTTTCACATAATTCCTAGCCGAACTTCTCTCTGTAACTTTTATTTTCAACTCATTTTGATGATTACTTCTCATTCTTTCAACGGAAAACGAATGAAAAGTAATGGGTTTGTTATAATTTTGATTTTGATTTTATTTTTCTAATGATTTAAATTAAGTTATATGTAGAGGTGGCGGTGGTGGTGATTTGAGATGGTTGGTGGTGGTGGTTGGTGGTGGTGAGCGGCGGTGGCAATGGGAGGAGGTGGTTATATATATATATATATGTGGTGATGATGGGAGGAGGCGATTATATATATATATATATATATGAAGGGTAGGTTAGTCATTTCCACACTTTAGGATATCCCTTATAAATATAGGATAGACATTCCTATCACAAAGTAGTCCCCCACCATTTTTGAGCAGTCTCCGAAAAAACGGTTCTTTAAAATACTTGCCTATAAAACCTGACCTAACAACTAAGCCCAAACCCAACAATTTCTTGGATAAATAAAAAACAAAGAAAATATTTGAATTTCTCAACGGTAACTCTCTCTCTTTTCAGACAAAAACAAAATATTTTTGTACCGTTAATTTCAATATCTTACCTTGCCATCATTTATTTCTCTCTCACTCTCTGTTTTCATTTCTCTGTCACTCAAACAACATTTTGATCAACTTAATTTCAGTAAGGAAATTCATGAAATGAAAGAAGATAGAATCATAATCGAACGTGTTATAACGGTAGAGTATTTGCAGTCATCAATGGCTACAAATCTACTCTGTAAGTTCCCAGATAACTCTGCTTTTGATTTTGATTACACTCAGAGTGGAATTTGGTCTCCTTTACTTCATCGTGGAGGTGGCCCTTTGGCTTTGAAGACATCAATTTCAGCTGATGACATACGGAGGAAACTTTTAGATGATGATGAGAAGGAAAATCTACTGAATGGAAATGAAAACATGATTACCAGCTGTAGTAATGTAACGGAAAAGATGAAGAACAAGATTGGAGTGAAGATGATGAAAATGATGACGAAGAAGATGAAAAATAAGAACAAGAGCAGCTCATCATCACTGGATCTATCTATAACTCCTATGGCCAAAAAGGGATTTACTCCTCAAAAGGTAATTCCTTCATATTTTCTAAATTTAAATGGATTAATTAGCAGAGACATCAGGATTCTTAATTGATTGCTGAATGGGATTGATTGACTGGCTTATATTTTTTGTTTGATTAATTAACTCTGTTTTTTAATTTACTGACTGATGAGTATTTAAATTGGTGGTTTTGTTCAAATACTCAGGGATGGGAAAAGGTGTTGAGGGCAGCATCAAAACAATTCAAGAAACAAAAGTGTTTACCATCTTCTTTGCAGATGAAGTTTCCTAAATTTCTCAACAATTAGTTGTATGATGATTGATGATGGTAAAATGAAATGAGGGGGGAGCTTTCTTTAAATTTCTCAACAATTAGTTGTATGATGATTGATGATTAGTGATTACATTAATTATGGATTATCTCAAGAGTCAAGAACTAATGTATGATGATGATAAATTTAATGATAATCATCTCTTATATGAATAGAGTAAATTGTTTAATAAGTATAATTTCCTAGAGGTTAATCAAGGTAATTTTTGTACTGTAATGCATTGTCCCAAGGGAGAGGTGGGTTCTCTTTTCTGTTCTTGCTTCTTGGTCAGCCAAAGTCAACTATACTGGACCAAAAGTTAATCAATTTATTTGTCTACAAACATTCGCTTGCAATCTCCTAGGCACAATGGTCATTTGCATTTTTGTGATTGAGTTTTTTCATTATAGCATGGTTTGGCTCTTCAAAGAATCAATATGATTTTATTTATTTTTTTGAACCATGCATTTTATTGAAAGAAGATTAGGTTACAATTTGACGTGGGTATGTGGCATCCACATAGTCATGGAAAATAACTTGACTAATACAAACCGGGATTGTCTGGTCCCAAATTCTGGTTGAAAGATTTCCCATTTGATTTCTGTCAGCCGCATGATTGGCCAAGCCATCCACTGCTTGATTTCCTTCTTTGTAGTTGTGTTGGATAGTGGCTTGCGAAATCTGTCGTATTGTAGTCTTTATTTCTTCAATTATCCATGAGATATGCCAAGGAGGATCAGTAGAGAATGTGACGAAGAACATAAGGTTTTCTGAGTCCGTCTCGAAGAGAACTTTTGCCCATTTCCTTTCTGTTGCTGTTCTTGAGGCCAATAACAGAGCCCAAGTTTCTGCAGCTAAGGAAGTTGTAATTCCTAGAGGTTGGGCTAAAGCCATAATTGTTCGCGCTTCAGAGTCTCTGCAAATGAAACCGGCACTTACAAAACCTGAATGTCCCCTGGCTACCCCATCGGTGTTAATCTTAATCCAATTCAAGTTTGGTGTGGACCAACCTACCGAAATTGTTGAAATCCTTTTGGCATTTCTCGAGTGTTTAAGGACCGGTGAATCTCCTGGTAACACTGGAGGAAAGGATTTTATTTCCAGGGAATATTCTTGTTGTTGTTTTTTTGCCCAAGCCACGTATTTCTTCTGATGTTGTTTGCTTTTGCCGGTAAATCAGCTCATTCCTGGCCAGCCATAAGGTCCAGAACAGAAAGCAAACAGAAGAGATGATAGATACTGGTGCTGATTGTTGTAGAATTTGGGAAATGGTTGTTTGCGGCGTTAAAAGACATGTGGGGTTATAGTTGGAGTTTGGTAAGGTTGATAGCTGAGTGAATAAGGTGTTCCAAGCTGCTGTCGCCGTTGGGCAGTGAATTAGCATGTGAGTCGTTGATTCCTGATTAGCGTTGCATCTGGGGAAAATGTCGGAATTTGTCATATGGATATGATGTAGGAGAGAGAAGGTTGGTAGACCCTCATTGATTGCTTTCCACAAGAAAAGCTGAATTTTTGGTGGACATCATCTGTATCCCTATTCTCATACCCCAAAATTAAATCTATTTTTACATTCCAGAGTCTGACCTTGTAAAAAGTGTGAGTTGTCGGTCTTGTTGTTTTGGATGAAGTAATAAAATTACTCCCATCAGATATCTGCTCCAACACCAAATTTTTATCTTGCACTTCTGATAGTTTTTTAATTAAGTCTGCATCAGATTTTTGTTGTTGTGTATCCCCCCAGGTGTCTTAGCATCTTTATCTTTATTTAGAATATCTTCAACAACCTTACCTGCTTCTTCTTAACTCTTATTTTCCTCTGTTGGTTTAGCTTTTTTCTCAATAATCGTAATACCTTAATTTCGACAATGGTTCGCTGATTAAAATATAGGAAATGCTTTGTCCTTTTCTAACACAGAGGCTTTTTTAGTACAATTGGCTCTAGAGTTGGCAGAAAACTTTGCAGTTAAGCGTGCTCGGTCGGGGGTAATCCAGGAAGGGGTAACCTCGCGAGAATCTGTTGTTGGATGACCGAAATGGTGCCCGTTGAAAACTCCACACTACTAGATAACCGTAGTGGCTAAGTGAGGATAGTACCGGTGGAGGGTCGAGTCATTACAAATGGTATCAGAGCCGATGATGGATTACCTGCCGAGAGTGGGAAGATATGTTGGACGGGTTTGGTCCAGGTGTTTGTCTCTCACGAGGGATAGGGAACGTCGGAGATCTAAGATTGTACATATTTCGGAGCCGAGGATGGCTCCAATTTAAAGGTGGTGGTATATTGTAATACCCCGATAGGAGGTGGTTCGCCGATTGGAATATAGGAAATGATTTGTCCTTTCCTAACACCGAGGACTTTCCTAACACCGAGGCCTTTTAAGCACAACTTGGTCCAGAGTTGGCAGAAAGCTCCACCGTTAAGGGTGCTCAGGCGGGTAATCCAGTCCAGGGATGGGTGACCTCCCGGGAAGCTATTGTTGGATGATCGCAGGAGTGCCCGTTGAGAACTCCACACCGCTGGATAACTGTAATGGCTAAGTGGAGATAATATCGGTGGAGGGTCGAGTCATTGTCAGGGATGAGTGACCTCGTGGGAATCTGCTACTGGATGACCACAACGTTTCCCGTTGAAAACCCCACACAGTTGGATAGATGCAGTAGCTAAGTCGGGACAATACCAGTGGAGGATCGAATCATTACGATAATAACTTTTCTAAACTTATTCAAAAGCCTCATCTGCAACATGTTGCTTTGACAAAGATAACTCAGTAGCAGCCGCTAACTCATTCGCCTCTTTCTTAGATTTTTTAAATTCAGCAAAAGTCATTTCTTATTCAATTATATAAGCATCCTAAGAATTGGCCATAAACAACATCCACAAAATAAGGAACATTATCATATGATATTTCATCCAGTTTTACTTCAGCCAGTTTAGCATTAGCTTCTGCTAACAAGGCATGTGATTTAACTACTTCTTCGTATAACTGTTTGGCCCTAAAGAGATTATATTCATCATTTTGTTTTTGATATTCAGTACCCTCAGTAGCTTCAGGTATCTTGTTGTTTATCTTTATTTACTTGCATCAACCAAATTTTAGTTTTAATTAATAAAAAGGGGTTTGGGATTTTTAAATTTTTATATCTTGTGGGTGGAAACAATAATGGCAGAATTAAAACTTTTACAGCAATGGGGTTAAAGTAAAATTTATTAGCTCTTGGTATCAATATGCACAATTTCTTCGTAGAGATTAGTGTATTCGAACTGGGTTAAATTGGGCAACCATGAAAGTGGTAAGCTTTTATACTGTGCGAGCTTTCGTATTACATTGAATTGTAGCTCATATATGGATTGATTTCTATTTTTTTGTGTATATCGGAATAAATTTGTTCTACCACGTAGCATATGAATCATGGCTCCGTCCTTACCTTCAGTCACCATTCCTGCTTAAGCTTAGCCAGATCTTCCACTGAAAACTTTATCTTAACCGATTTTTTCCCAGCTCTAGCTACTTCCTTTTTATTATCATAAATTGCTAGTCTGCGTTCATATTTTCATTATATTGCTCGATTAGGAGGATTCAAACGGAGGGAATCTAGATAAGTTTTGAATCTATCAAGTGTTTCTCAAGTATCATCACAAGCAATTACATTCCCCAAAAAATGAAGTGCTTATACGAGACTTAGTCCTACCCTAATTTCAATCTTGAGTGTGTATTTTCCTTTCATTATTTTGGTACACCACAGGTAGGAATCCATGCTCTTAATTAATTTTGTACGGTAGAATGGATGATGAACTGAGAGTAATTACATAGAATACATATCACTAGTCAACGAAGCTAGTTATACATATCACTAGTAAATGGTAATTATACATCGCATCCCATTTATCATGGTACGATTGAAGGGGGAAAGAAGAAGAAAGACAAACAAACAAAACTGGGTTAATTTTGTAATTAATATATGGTAAAGAGGTCAACATAATCGTGACATATGTAGCGAAAGTAAGAAATCAAGTATTTTATCTAATGTTTTTGATGAAAAAGATATTGTAAACCTGTTGTACTATATTGCTCGATTTATGATATTTTACTTTTTCATCACATATATATAGGTTGTTTACCTTCGTTTTATATATATGATCGCGACGTAGAGTAAGAGTAAGTATCATCATAGTAATAATTAAAAACGAGGTCGGGGTGGTTTCGGGGAATATCATTTCCAAAAATAATAAATTACTAGAGAAAAGGTTATTGAATGAATTAAAATAATACAACTGGCTAAATTGGGGTATACCAAAATTCAAATGGACAGAGCATTGGCTGAGGAGTGGTAAAATATGGTGAACTTACCTTATTGTCCTTGACCTAAAAACACATAAACATATACCCCATTTATTAAATTAAATATCTACTGTTATGTTTTTTAAATTTCCTATTTCAATTTCATTCACCTCTTTTTTCCTCATAATTAAAAGTAGACAGTACCTATGCTTTTAGTTGTGATAAATATGATATCATATAAAACCAAGGTACTTCTTTCATATTATTAGATATTGTATAATAGCTTCAGATGATATCCATATGAATAAAACAACATATTCTACTGCCAAACTCGATATACTAGCTTGCGTCAAATAAAAACTAATTGATTTAAGAAACTAATTGCGACACGACATGCCAGTGAGAAAATTTTGGGAGAAGTTTCAGTGTCAATAACAATAATCAAAAAACAATCAAAAATTTTGTGTGTTGATAAACTTTACCCTTTCGGTGTTAGATAGGGCTTGCAACCTGGCATCTCTTGCTGGAAAAACTTTGAAGCTGAATAGAAAAAGAGTAGTAAAAGATGCATTAGAAGATGGAGAAAGAGCAAGTTGCCATAATAATAGGGTTTCTCTCAACATGAATGTATAGATAAAAAAACATGCCATCCCTAGTTAATCTGATCAACATAGTAGTATGGAATCAACATTTAAACAAAGAAAAGGCAATTATAGGAATTCAACTGCTAGGGAATCATCTGTAGAGAAAACTCTTTAAGAATATGAAATAATGATAAACTAAGGAGTAAAAGAAAAGGGAAAAAAGAGGGGAATAGTTAAGTTCATGACCAAGTATATCAACTAGTCAGTATAAATATACCCAAATTCAAAAACAATGTGAGATTTTGAAAGTCAAAATTGAATTTGGGGAAGAATAAGATGAATTAAGGATGTATATCCCTTTTGAAAATGAAATTGCTCTCCCGACACTTACAAAAACCATATACAACGAACTTGCTATGCTGAAACTTACAAGAACTATAAACAAGTTGCCTACATTTAGGTTTTCTTGAAATCTTTGCAGCATTTCCTCCACCAGATCCATATTTTCCAACTACTACACCTCCAGAAGAAGTTGAACCAGCCTCAAAAGTTGAATCTGAAAAGAAGAAGAGTAATAAAAGATGAATTAAAAGATGGAGAAGGAGTAAATTGCCATAACAATTCTCTCAACATGAATGAAAAGATTAAAAAAAAAACATCCCTAGTTAATCTGATCATCTTCATCAACATATTAGTATGAAATCAACATTTAAACCAAGAAAAAGGTATGTTAACTGCTAGGTAACATATGTAGGGTACATGTTGGTTTGAGAAAACTCTTCTAAGAATCTAAAATAATGATAAAAGAAAAGAGAAAAAATAAAAAAGAGGGGAAGCGTAAAGTTCATGACCAAGGATATCAATTGGTCAGTATAAAAATACCCAAATTGGAAAACAATTTAAAATTTATAAAGTCAAAATTAAATTTGGGGAAGAATAATAATTCGAAATTCGAAATGAATTAAGGAACTATGCCGAAACTTACAAGAAACATAAACATGTTACATACATACTTACAAGAACCATAAACATGTTACCTACATTTAGGTTTTCTTGAAATACTTGGATGAACAACATCATTTCCTCTACCAGATCCATTATTTCCAACTACTATACTCTTCCTCCAGAAGAAGAAGTTGAACCAACCTCGGTAGTCGAATAAGAATCCATTGTATTGTTTGCAAGAAGAAATGAAAAAGAGGGATCCCAACAAAATTGAAGAACCTGAGCCGGTAGCAGTAAGTGAAAAAGAATCCATCATAGTGATTTGGATGAGCGTTTTATCACTATGACTCTCTACTCAATTTCTTTCAATTTTGTTTGTTTCTCTGAATTAGGGTTAGGAACAAGAAACAGAGAAGATGAGAAAGTCTTTTTTTCTTCTTGTATCAAGCACCACAAGGTATACGAGGAATATGATAGTCGAGAAGGTATGATTTATTTTATTTTTTAGTAATTGTTTCAAGTCTCCATCCATCCCCTTTGTTTTCTTCGCCAGACAGATATTTGATTTACAAAATTATGTTTTGGTCAGTAGTCGTTCAACATTAAAGATTTCATAAAAATTTTAGTTTTGATTATGTGTGATATATGTGGTGTCACATATAACATATAAAAAGTTTTCAGATATTGTTAGCTAGTGTATGAACTCTATTAAAAAAATGTGGACATAACAAATCAATAAAATTAATTTGTTATAATTAATACTAATTTTCAACTAAAATACGAGCAATATTTTTTTTATTTTTGATTGGTTTCAGTTAGAAAAATGAATAGGAATAAATATCTCATTTACTCATAATATTAAATATGTTGTGTTTTTTTTATGGTAAATATGTTGTTTTAAAAAGAAAAATTAGTTATAACAACTTTAGTAAAGTTATGTTATTTTTAGAACCCATATTTGGGGATACTCCCACAAATTAGGAGATAAGGCAAAAAAAAAAGACCTTATGAAGTTATTTAAGAACCCTTTATCCAATTAATTTTGGTAATGGCCAAATTATCCTTTACTGATTAGTGTTAATTAATATTTTTTGTTCAGATTAAACTTGAGATGATGATTTTTTTTTTCTTATTGTAATGATTCTGAATTGCAATATCTTGTAGATAGTCAAAGTTCCATCCTTAAAAATGTCCTAAATCAAGAAACTAATGATACAAGTGAAGAGCCACAAGGAAAATGAAAAAAAATAATGATACAACTTATTCGAATACTCAGATATAAGTCCAAGTGAGGTTAAATTTGATTATTTACTTTTTTAGTTTGATTCGGCATATAAATGAAAATCAAGCCCAGAATTGACATAGCTAAATACAATTAACTTATTTCATCTTCTTTACTCCTTCATCAATCCTCTCAAAATCGTCTTTGATTTTTTCTCCAAAATGGATGATCAGAAGCAATCAAGTAACCATCCATAAGCAACAACTAATATGAAAATCTCCCGATCAACAGAAAAATGTAAGACAAAAGTTAGACCTAGTGAAATCAATGAACCCAAGCATGAAATCATTGAAGATGTTGGAAAGAACCAATCATCGGTGATAATAAGACTATAAGTGATGTCTAAACTCAAACTCATTACTCTATTGTGTACTATGATGTCATGTACCTAAGTACAGTGACAAGGTTGGGGGATAGATTGAGGATAAACCTCTCTTGATTCGTGAGAATCAATCCTCTGAGTTCAAATAACACAACCTAAAGAAGAACAAAGTTCTGTTTATTAATAATCTGATTTTCTAACTATTACAGGACTTTCATCTTATAAAGCTAGACCCTTACTCTTAAATCCAACTGCTACAATGCCACCAAATGTTTACATCTAACCCACTCATTACAATGATAAGGACACCCATTCTTAAGACAAATACTACTAACAACTAACTACCCTCTATAATACGATATGGGCACTCCAATACAATACCGGTTACATGACATTCCAACCCCTTTAAAAGCATCCTTGTCCTCAAGGATGAGAGATAATTGAGTCGACTGGAGTGTTGGACAGTCGCACACTAGAATACTAGTAACCATTATTTCATCGAAAAACCATGTGATGCTTGCAAACACTTCCGCACTTGGCTCAATAATCCACCTACCATTTCCTTGTGAACTGATTAGGAGGTAAAATGCTTGAAACATTCCAGTATCTTCAGCCTGTGTGTAGTCATCAAATATTCCCATGAAGAAGTGAACTGTCTTACTAACCATAGCATCCATCCCATAACCGATCCAAATATAAGCAACATCGGCTGCCTTGGAGCTTGCCTCAATGTCAGATTGTATTACTTCGTGACCCTCTCCTTTGTCTCTTGGGGCATTGCCGTTCTGAATTGGTACACCCAGATCTTGCCTCTTAGTGTTTTTCTTGAGATTAGTTGTCGTTAACTCTGGACCTTTCACTTCTATTGCAATCTGAAGATGAATCTGGCCAAGCTTTTTCAGAATTACCACCTTCCCTATTATAAATTCTGCCTGGCTACCACCCTTCACTGGTTGGTACCACAAACCCCACATATGACTTAAAAGAATTTTACCCTATCAAACACAAATGAACTAGGAGACTCCAGATATTTAGCAAACCCAATAAAGTTTCCTATAATACCCATGAACACTACAAAATCAATCCCAACAATCCATTGACACTTTTTCTGCAAGTTGTAATGCACATATACTTCAGCAAGTAATTGATCAGGTGGCTTCTCATCAACCCACATTGGAACAGAATTTATATCTTGGACTTCACTTTTTCCAACCATATAAATCCACCCCATATCATTTTCCGCGAAATTGTCAAAATTCTGGAGTATAATCAAATAGACATCACTAAAACACTTGGAGCGAAAGTACTGTAAACTTGTCAGAATCAGATTGCTCCTCATAAGAATTATGGCAACTTGATTATGGACCTCAGATTTGCAGAGTAAATGTCTTATATAATTCCAGTTTTTATCAAAGCAAATAACTGAGAGAAAATTGTTATCAATCCATCTAACATTTCGCAGACTCCACAAATCAGGTGGAACCAATTTGAACTTCCACCTCAAGTACTCCACCAGCCTTCCATGTAGCATTTGAATTACCCGGAGCACAAACTGAGTTTTAACTACCCTTACAAGGAAATGAGTCGAACTATAAGTCATCTCTGCCAATTGGTTGCCACATAAAGGAAGATACATGGTAAAGTTAAATGTATATAAACAACTACAATGGAGCAGCAACACTTGCAATACAACTTTCTCTTGAATCATATATCCTCCATATACTTCAGAACAAAGTAATGAAGAGTGCTGAAAAGTATCAATTCCTGAAGGAGATAAGCGAGTTCTAACAACTGTGTGAACTAAGAATAGAAGCACTGAAAAATTTAGAAGCTCTTGCAATAGAATATGGTGCACATCACTTTCATGTCTATCAATGATAACCTTGAACAATTCCACCAGAAAGAATCTTGCAGGAGTAGGCAAGCGTATGTCTTCTTCCTTTCTAATCAAATCCCAAAGTGGAAGATAAAAATAATATTCATGATCACTAGCTAAATTCCAGAATGGAAGCGCTTGAGAAGACGACGTAGTTGATGGCATATTAGATCCCTCAAGTAGTCGAGACAAACAAGCACCACTGGACGCTGACATCCAAATTGTTAGCGCATCAAGCATATAAATAGTATGCAGCCAACATATGAGGTAAAATAATCGTTTGTACTGCAACATATTCCTAAACATACATGTGAGGGCAAAAGATGAGCTCGCTATGTGGCGCAAGATTAGGAATCGAAGTATCCTACTAAAATACAACCATATGCACAATGTACACCAACCATCTAGTCTTATCCTATCTAGTCAACCCTAGGGGAATATTTGTAATTGATGTAACCACCTACCATATAAAATAGAAAGAGGAATAGTTTAGGAGGGGATGGTATGTTATCCAAGGATAACCCCCTTTCTCTCTCTCTGATGGCCTCCATAGGTCTCCTTCTTCTTTAGAGCTCCATGAGAGCCTCCTCCAAGGGAGATTATGTAACACTTCATATCATAGTGATAACCCGTGGATGTAGGTCACCATTGACTGAACCACGTAAAAGATATGTGTCTCCTTTACTTTCATGTTCTTTTATCTTCTTTTATGTGTGTTTGATGTGTTTTGATGATTAAGATCATCTTGGGTGTAGTAGCAGAAAATATGCAATAGGGGCATGATTCCCATACGAGAAAACATCTTCTCGAGGCCATTACGAATGGTATCGGGGTAAACCAAACCCTCGTGCGAGAAAATATCTTCTCAAAACCATCACGATGGTAATCGGGCCATGAGCCCCATACGAGAAATCCTCTTCACGATGCCATATGATTTATTTTCATGTGATTGTTCTATTTATTATTTTCATCTGTTGAATGTATGAATTATATATGTTGTTTGCAGGTTTGTACGAGAAAATATATTCTCAAGACCATCACGAATGGTCATCAGGACACTAGTCCTATGCGAGGAAACATCTCCTCAAGACCATCACAAGTGGTAGCAGGGGCACGACCTCTATACGAAGAAACATCTCCTCAAGATCATCACAAATGGTAAGGTGCTAGCCACACCATTCCATCCTAAACTGGATGATGCGAGCAATGCTCAAGCTGTCCGACACGGAAAATGACCTAGGACAATGACATCCGACCATAGAAGTTGGATGATGTGGGGACTCCCTAAGCTACCTGAGACGGAAACATTGACCTAGGGTAATGCCATCTCGACCGCGAGTCAGATGATGTCATGTACTTCAGGAGGTACACTGTAGTTGACTCACTTTAGGCTGAAGTGCGAATCAACTATCAGAGGTATCGCCCTCACTCTAGTGCCACGAGCCTACTATGGGGAAGGTGCCTTCCTAAAGAGAAGTACTATATATAATTTACGAATAAATGTTCAATAAGGACACATATTCGGCATCAGAAGGATCCTTGAAATCCTCTCGACTTGTATTGTAAGAGGTTATCTGGCCAAATGGGAAGCTGATCGCTTCTCGGACTTATAGCCCATAACTTGTCCAAGGACGAAAGAAATACCACTATGGTGTGACCCTCATATAAAATCGCACAAAGTGCAACAACAAAACTCTATCAAGGTACAATCTATAGGCAGTAGCCTCATGAATGATATATTCAGTAAATGGAGTTAGGGGAAAACCTTGACTTTGGCTTTTAAAAGCTATAAGTTCTTAAGATTCAAAAAACCAAAGGGGGGAGTATATACCCTCAATACTTTCATATTGAGGCGATCAGTAAGACCTCGGGGCAAGACTTCGGATCACCATCCGAAGACATTTTGAGTACCCACAGACACAAGCCTCCAACTGGAGCACGAAGTAAGACCTCAGACTGCTGTCCGAAGGCATAAAACCAAATCTCGCACCCGTGCGATTTGAGGCAATATGTAATTCCTCGGGGCAAAACTTCAGATCACTATCCGAAGACATTTTGAGTCCCCACAGAAACAAGCCTATGATAGATCTCGGAGCACAAAAAAAAAGACCTCGGAAGAAATCATGTACAACTTAATACCTTCACAAAGGTACAAGTCCTCGGATCACAGATTGAGGCAATCAGTAAGTCCTCGGGGCAAGACTTCGGATCACCATCCGAAGACATTTTGAGTCCCCACAAACATGAGCATCTGATATATCTCGGAGCGCAAAATAAAACCTCAGACTACCATCTGAAGGCATCTTATCAATCGTGCAACAACACGATTTGAGGCATTTAGTAAGTCCCCGGGGCAACACCTCGGACTGCAATCCGAAGTCGTTTGGCAAGACCCCACAACGATGAATTACTCGCATAAGACTTTTTACACCAGTAAAAATCTACAGGATTCAAAGCTTATTTATCCTCAACTTATCTCAATTTATTTCATTAAAAATCTATTTTGGATTTGTTCAGAAACTTCTCCTCTCAAATGCTAACAGGAGCATATATGTTGAATTGTACACATATGGATGAATCCTCATCGCTCGGATCAAGGAGCAAGCTACAAATGCAAAGGCAATCAGCCAATTGTGAAGAAAGCTAAGTATCACCCTTTATTAAGGAACTATCTTACTGTGCATTCCACTACTCCGCTAACAATATGATTAATAGCTTAATATATAGCATAAATAGACTACATATGCCTGAATACAAATTATTCATTCCACAAGCATGTTTAACGATATCAAATATCTCATCTTATCCTTTCAAATGCAAGACTTTAAATTGTTTCTTATATCCTTACAAATACAGTACTTAATGACTGTAATGATATTCTAGAGAAGCAAAATCTTAAATTTACATTGTTGCAATATATCAATTACCACTCTCTCATGAGCAGCAAGTACCCATGATGGTCCCGAGAAGCACAATCACGAAAAGTCATCAGGAACTGATGCCAACCAAGCCAGACAGAGCTAGAGCACAAACCGCCAAGGAGCAAGCACAATGATCATGAACACAAGGACTTCCTCAGAACTTCACACAAGAACAAGGGAAAGTATTAATAATTTAAAAGCTGGTTATATTCTCCTATGAAGTTCCTTCAGCAACAACAAAGAGCCACAAAGCTCGGTACTACACATCACCAACTGAAGTCATGAACTAACTCCTGCAAAGAATCAATGACCAAGAATTCAGAGCGACCTCGCACATCTACATCGTGTAGCACAGATCACGGATCGTGAAGCACAAGCATCGCAGCAGCCCAACTCGGACTACTCCAACCAAACACTCAATAGAAATGAAGCCTAACTACAAGCCAGATCAGAACCAAGCATGTTCATAAATCTCGCTCAGCCACTTCTCTCGCCTTCAAAGCCATACTGATGTTGATTTTCTTAAGGATTATTGTTCTAACAACCCTCAACCAAAGGAGCAAAATGTGAGGGCAAAAGATGAGCTCACTACGTGGCACAAGATTAGGATTCGAAGTATCCTACTAAAATACAAGCATATACACAATGTACACCCAACCACTTAGTCTTATCCTATTTAGTCAGTCCTAGGGGCATATTTGTAATTGATGTAACCACCTACCCTATAAAATAGAAAGAGGAATAGGTTAGGAGGGGATGGTCTGTTAGCCAAGGATAACCCCCTCTCTCTCTCTGATGGCCTCCATAGGTCTCCTTCTTCTTTAGAGCTCCATGAGAGCCTCCTCCAAGGGAGATTATGTAACACTTCATATCATAGTGATAACCTGTGGATGTAGGTCGTCATTGACCGAACCACGTAAAAGATCTGTGTCTCCTTTACTTTCATGTTCTTTTATCTTCTTTTATGTGTGTTTATGTGTTTTGATGGTTAAGATCATCTTGGGTGTAGTAGCAGAAAATATGCAACTACAACCACCAGTCTCAATGTCACCATCTTTAGCCATATAGCTGTCACAAGGAGGAGAACTATGACATTCATATACTGCACGTGTGATCTGTAAAAAAAAAAATTCTGCTCCCATCCTACTAAGCACTGGAGCATACCCTGTATATGTCCTATGAAATCTCACCACTCTAACCCGTAAGTTTAACAAAAATCTATCCCTCTCTGAGAATTTAGCAACCAATTTCCATTCACCACCAATTAAGCAACATAGACAATTCTCAACGAATTCAGAAAGTGAAGTTCAGACGGATGCTCACGTCTTGGAAACAGCTCACAACCCAAACCTCCATTGTATATTTCCAGCAATACATACCCAAGAAGAAAATTCAGGGGAGGAGTAAATGGAAAAAAACCACATTCATATTCACCAACATAATTAGAAAACTCTTTAAGGCTATCTGATTCTTTGCTAGGATCGAAAACTCTACCCATTTTGAGCTGCAAGAGAAAATCAACTCCAACATTTCTCCCAGACATTTTAACAAACAAATTCCTCTCATCATAAACCTCGGCATCATTTACACATAAAAGATTAATCGATTGCATAGATGAACAATCTGGTTTATACCCAAAGTAAATAATCAATCGAAGCAAATTTCCATTAGAGTTTGAGGAGAGAACAACAGACTTATCCGATCGAATAACAAGCGAGAAGCATCAAGTTGGAAGTGAAAGCCATTCCTAGAACATTTTCATAGGCCTTTGAAAAAATTTGGATATAATTTGTCACACGGAGATCATTCACGCCATTGTTTGTGATCTGCTGCACTTCCCAGATTTGGAGTTCACTTGACTTACTGACTTCAATAACATCAGTTTTCACCACTCTCTCATACGGAAAACTCTGATCCACAGACAAATCATTCTTCCCATGAGAGAAAAATGTGGGAATTAACCCTAAATTGAGAGAATCATCTTCTTCATCGACAACGGAAGGAATTGAGTTAACCACTTCTTCAAAGAAAAAAGAAGGAATCAACTCCACTTCTGAAATTTCATCAAAAACTGTAGAAGGAACTTTCACTCTGCAAGGATATGGATGAGATGGCGCAGTACACTTGAGAAACAGGATTGATCTCAATCTCTTTGCTGCTTTGTCCATATTTTTTAACCACCTCCGAAGGCAAGAATTTTGATATGGAGATTTGATTCTTTCCAACCAAAACTTATACCACTTTATGCATACTTCTACATCCTCTCTTGCTAACCTTTCCAATTTCTTTAGCGGTACCAATTTTCCATTCATTTGTACCCATTGTTCATTATGTAAATCCATTTTTGCAACCATAATTAGGGTATGGATCGAAACGGCTCTAGATACCAATTGTCATGTACCTGAGTATAGTGACAAGGTTGGGGGATAGATTGAGGATAAACCTCTCTTGATTCGTGAGAATCAAGCCTTTGAGTTCAAAGATCACAGCCTAAAGAAGAACAAAGTTTTATTGATTAATAATCTGATTTTCTAACTATTACAGGACTTTCAGCTTATAAAGCTAGACCCCTACTCTTAGATCCAACATCTATAATGCCACCAGATGTTTACATCTAACCCACTCATTACAATGATAAGGACACCCATTCTTAAGATAAATACTACTAACAACTAACTACCCCCTAGAATACGATATAGACACTCCAATACAATACCGGTTACATGACATATGATTGTTATATTAGGTTAGATTATCGAAAATAGTGACTTTCTGGGTTTTGGGCGTTAATGTATTTATATTAGCATGATGACGACCTTTGGTTCTTAGTGTTAGTCGTCAAGGTCGTTGATGAAGATCACGACGATTTTTAATAATGTTAATGACGATTGGTGAACCGATATCGAGGGTTGTCGTGGTAATTGTCCCTGAAACATGGCGACATGTAATAGTTATTATCGTCGTCATCTTTTATTACTTATAACATAACGACTTAATGTCACTGGAATTTCGTTTTTCCTGTGCTAATCTTAGGGTGTATGTCATCATTATTTTGAAAAAGAAACCTGATGGCTATGTGGTTACACTTATGGTCGGCACAATCGATCGAACTACAACCTGACGACTATTACAGGTTCAACTCTTGATGCATGTGATCATACCTTGTATTTGTGTATTGTTTTATTATTTAGGTTCCAACAGAGTAACAAAGGAAAAATAAAAACTACTTTTCCTTCAAATCTCCTTGTGATATAACTGAAGAGGTCTCTGTAGAAGAGGAAAAATAAGAGGAAGATGAGGGAGATGATTATGAACCAAAGTTATTTTTAATGGAATATGAATGGTGATTTCATATGTCTACCTAAGGAGTTAGAAGAGCAAGCTGATGATGCTGGAAAACCATGATGAAATAGAGGAAGAAGATGACATTAATATTGATCCATTTTAATGTGTTTGATATGTTTTCTTTAGTAGTTGTTGTTGGGTGCTTCTAAGACATTTTAGAGTGTGTTGTGCACTTTTACATTTTGGTTGTGGTTTGATGATTTTCCGTTATGCTTAAAATTATGCTAATTTCAGTTCCAGTTGCTCTTAAAATTTAGTCTTTTGTAATAAGTCGTCAAGGTACATACAAAACTTTCTAAATTTTCGAACATTAAAGGTCGTCATGTTACTTAAGTAACGTCCCCGACGACTGCTTACTTGTCGTCGGGTACCGGCGTATAAACCATGATGACTTATATATGTAACCTATAACCTATTGTTAGTATAAAAATAATATTTAAAGTACAAAGTAAATTCAATTGAATGCTCAATTGCTAGCATTTTCAAATATTATCTATTAAGTATGTTGTTAGTATAAAAGTATTTCAACTTCAACCAAGCTTAAAGTATAAAAGGTTCAAGTGCACCATTACCAATTATTTGTAGTCTTTGTACACTATCTGGTCATTTTGCAAATGATTGTCCTTTAAAAGGCAGCAAATGCACCATTACTAATTGTAAGGGGTTCTTATTTCACATGAAAGATGAAAAGGGAGATGTGTATAAATTGTATGCTTTAAAATGTACATGTTGTGGATTTTTCTGTTGGTAGATGAGTATGTAGCTCTGTATGAAGATGAAGCTACTTATCTCACCAACCCAAGTGTGTACTGCAAAATATATTACCTTTGTGACGGACCGGGAAATTACGCCGGCGCTCTTGGGCGCGCAGACCATAACTTCCCCGATGCGCCATGACGATGCTACGATCCGGGCCTTAAATCTAGGAAAATGTACGTTCATTCTCCCTTACAAGCATGCCCGTGGAGCATCATGCGACTAATTTAGCTTCCACGCCGTTCCAAACTTACCCTTGTCCGCAAAAGGGTGTAAGGACAAGGCCAATGCATCTCGCATGCATCACTAGATTTGCCTCAACATTGGGAATTTAGTGATGAATTTCCTATCTAGCTGAGCAACCATCACACTTCCTCTTGACTAAGCTTAGGCATTGTTGAGATCATGCACTTGTCTTGCTCGTGCCAAGGGTGCATCAATCAGGCTCATGTCGTACTCTCCTTAGGCTTATGCAATCTCCGCTAAATTGCATATCGATGTAGCTTACCTCCGAGGCCATGCCCAATGCGTCATAGGTACATGCCTAAGTCGAACGGCTTGATAGGAAGTATGATCATCCACTGGCTGGCATGCAACTTGCCTCATCAAGTCTGGCCACAATCATCTCCTGCATCGAGCTACCGAGATTAGATGATATGAGGGGTCAAAGTGTCGCAATCATCTCACAATTAGATGAGATGAGCGACAAAGTGCTGGACCGGAAATGCTGCAACTCATTGCGGCTACCTGTGTATCCTTCCCTACTCTAAAGGGATCAAGCACAGACCGTAATTCATCCACGAAGGGACAACAACTTAAGCTAACTCGTTTAGAAAGTCGTGCCTAAGCAATAATGGTAATGGCCTAATCCTTATAGGACGTTCCGTCAAGATGCACAATGATTATGCATTATCGGGTCTGCGGCGTGGCATAATGATGCCTTCGCACCATGTGCCCCATTGTCCAGGCTACATAGATAAATATGAGACTTGGACATCATTTATACTCTTCCGGCTAAGCAATGAAGCTTACTTGGTGCATGGTCCGCATATGCACCTTCAACCTACTACCCCTCCATATATATGTTAACTTGCAATTTCTACAAGTTAGAACAGGGGAGTAAATTTACATGCTTGCTTCACTATTCATGAGCAATGATTGCGCACCATGATTGCGCTACACTCGTTTCTGTCGTAATGCACAATGATTTTGCAATACTGGTTCCGGCTATCGTACAATGATTGTGCGACAATTCTCTCTGGCATATTGCACAATGATTGTGCAATATTGGCTCTAGGCCAATTATCCACATAATGCGCAACGATTGCGCTGCAACACCCAAGGTCATTTTTCCAACTGGCCTAATGCATCATTTGATGCGAGATTTGACCCTTAGACAAATACCAAACATAATGCGCCATTTTGACGTGACATTGGCCTTAATCCCATCTACCGCTTACCACGCAACGGAAGCTTTGGATGAAGCTTCATCTCAGGCCATGACGCATCTTTGAACATGCGCCATGCTAAAAGTGCGGGTGTTCCAAAATGAAAACCAATATACCCCTACTACTTTGGTTATAGCCGGCAAGGTTTCAATGTTGCCACATCGACGACTATGGATTGATTGGCAAAATATTATTTTGTATAACGATGACTCCTTTATAGTCGTCATAGTTATTATTAACAGAAAATGACGATTTTTTTTTTTTTTTGTGTGTGCAGGGATATGTTATTATTTGCCTATATGGCCGTCATGTTAAGGTTTTAAAATACTGATTTCTTATTGGTCGTCATGTTAAGGTTTTAAAATGACAACTTCTTATTGGCCGTCATTGTTATTAGTTTGATAAAATGACAACTAATGTGACAATTCCGTCCAGGATAATGTCCATTTTTGCGTAGATTAGTCGTCAAGTTGAATATTTTTTAGCTTACAACCACTGTTTTGTCGTCAGCCTGTTAATTATATTACTCTGGAGAATTTGGTGAGAAAAAGATCCAGGAAAATAAGATTTCTGGCCATTTTAGTCGTCAGGTTTCAGATTTTATAACATGCCCACATACTATTAATCGTCATTATTTGGAATGACGATCATGCTAACTTTTCTAGGATTTTTGTCACAAGTTTATTAGATAAAATTGGTAATCAATATGACAAATTTAAATCTTGACGACCCTGGGGAAAATTCAAATAAATTTTGTCAAACTGAAATGGTTTGCATTGTCGTATGATACTTATGATGACGACTATTAAGTAAAACATAGGGTCGGCATGTTCAGTAACAGAGAAAAATGATGACTTGATAAAAATTGGAGAATCCAAACACAAAAAACCACATCCATTTCATGCATTAGTAATAGTCCAAAGTGCATTACATAAAATACTAACGCGGTCACAAAAAAATATTAGTATTTCCCAAACACAATCACCCTTCATTCAAATCTATTGGAGGGAGCTCATTCAAATTTATTGAACCTCCTTCACTCAAATATATTATACCCTTTATAGACTTATCCATGGTATTATGTAAGTTCATAGTATCCTCGTAAAGCTTCACTATTCTGCACTCTTGTTGTCTGTGAAGTTTTCTCAATTACTGCAAACAAAGAGGGGGTAATAAACGATCTTTGTGTAGATATAGAACAATAAAATGTTTGTTATCCACCAAAGCTATAACAATTATTTTATGCTTGAGTTGCTCTACACAATCGTTCTTTATGGTGGAAATGTTAGAAAGGTCTAGGCTTAAACAAATGAACAACGCATGACCAGGTATCCTCCAATAAACGGTCACACTGTGGCATTCTCATCCAATGCTCCCATTTAATTGGTGCATTTCCCTCCAGGACTTGAACACTTGCAAGCAAATACTTGAAATTCACTTTTTTGTCTTCCATCGAATCTTCTAACATCATTGAAATATGAAATATCTTGTATTTTTCGAGTCGGGAAGCCATATGCTTTCTTATATATTAACATTGGGTGAGGTTCTCCACCTAAGTGTCCCAACTGTTGGGAGGCAACATGAAACCCCCAATTTTCATCATTCGGTACGTCGTCGGTTGACATTATGAACTCATGCATAATTGGAGAGAGTTGTATGAGATATCATTCAATACCGGTTTTATTACCTTCCTCGGTGACCTCTTTTCCTTATAACATCTCCTACACTTGCTTGACTCTCAAGACGATTAGGAGTAATCTTTGGATTCACTTGTCTAACCGTTGGTATAGTTGTTCCCTTCCTCGGACGAACTCTTTTCCTTGCAATATCTTCCACATTTCCTTGGATATCACAGGGAAGAGTACTATGGTATGCACTTTGGAACCGTTGGTGTAGTTGTTTCCTTCCTTTGGAGATCTCTTTTTCTTTTAGCCGACTCTTCTTTGTAGTCCACATTTATATGCCGATATCCGGATGGATCTCTAACAGTACTCAACAAATTGTTTAATTATTTCCTTTCTTTTGTCCTTGACTTTGTTGTAGGTGGTCTACTCATTGTATCTTGCTTCACGGGTTCTTCAAAAGCTTCTATAAAAGGGTAAAAAATTAGCATCAACTGTGCTTTAGTACTTGTTTTTCCATACCATTCAATTTGGGGCACTTGTCGATGATTATTCTCCCTAGTTCCATGTCCCCAACGTCTTCACCAAGAGAAGATAGTTTCCTTCAATAAGAATCAATATCCCCAATCGAAACCGGAGCTCTATACCTATCAAGCATATGACGATAAAGAAGTCTGAGATTCATCATCATCCTACATTTACAAGGAGTGTTCAGGTCATCGTAGTTGAAAAACGGGGGTCTAACAACCATACCCAATATTTCATTCGGCAATCTATATGGACTAACTCCAATATAATTCCAAGAGAATCAACTAGACAGTCAGACTCAACCAAGGAAATATATCCAAGAGTTATATATCAATTTCTCAATACAATATGCAATCGAACATATAGAGATCTATGAGCCTAATTGATGTGAGAAATAACTTGAACGGTACCAAAGACCAATGTTCATGTGTCAATCCCAAAGGTTGGATTTACCTATTGATTGAACTACGCACAACCTGTGATATTTCAATTAACCTGTGATATTTTAAACAAATATAATGCGGAAAAGAAATAACACAGACACCAGAAGTTTTGTTAACGAGGAAACCACAAATGCAGGAAAAACCCGGGAACCTAGTCCAGATTTGAACACTACACTGTATTAAGCCGCTACAGACACTAGCCTACTACAAGTTAACTTCAGACTGGAATGTAGTTGAGCTTTAACCAAGTCTCACACCGGTTAAGGTACAATCGCGTTCCTTACGCCTATGAATCCCAGCACTTGATTCCCTTAGCTGATCTCACCTACAACTAAGAGTTTCTACGTCCCAAAGTCGAATACTTTATAAAAGAATCCGTCTCCCACATAAAAGTCTATTCTGATAGATAAATTTGTTCCCACAAAAGTACTTATGAAGTTGTTTCGTCTTTTGATAAATCAAGGTGAACAGGAACTAATCGATAATCCGGTCTTATATTCCCGGAGAACAGCCTAGAAATATCAATCACCTCACAATAACTTAAAAGTTATTGTGGAATCACAAAGAATGAGACGAAGAGCTTTGTGATTACATTTTATATCTTACCTATCAGAGATAAATCTCGAGTAAATCTTAGAGAAGATAGTACTCAATATGATAGAACAAGTAAGATCAGAAAACGCAACTACAGATAAAATAGTTGGGGTCTGGCTTCAGAATCCCACTGAAGTCTTTAAGTCGTTAACTTATAATGGTTTTAGGAAAAACCTAGGTTAAAGGAGAATCGACTCTAGCACGCAAATAGTATCACACAGAAGGTGTGGGTATTAGGTTTTATAGCTTAGAAACAAAGCAATCAATATTCACCGTTAGATGAAATCCTGATTTAAGATTCAAGCTAAGCTTGCTTAAAACCAAAGTAATATATCTCCACCGTTTGATGGTCTTAGCTTGTTACACAGAAATGAAATATACCTTCATTTAGATATGGGTAACCGTACCTAAACGTGTATATTGAGTTGGCTCAACAATAGTTAACCGAAGTTAGCCATATGAACACTTTTGTATTAACCACATTCATCTAACACTGATAGATCAAATGAATCTAATTGTGTTACTCATAGAGTTATTCAATTGTTTATATTCTCATAAAAGTATACAAGATACAATTGAAACAAAATCGGATTGATTCAACAAAATCAATATATGAACATTTAGACACGGTTTGTAAGGATTGCATTCCTTAATTTATAAATGTTTTGTTCATGAGTATGGAATCATACTTAACCGATTTTAGAACTTAGACTAACTCAGTTTGCAAACGGGTATGGAAACTTAAGTTCCGGGCTATGGTCTTGTCCGACAATTCGTAAACCGGCATGCTTACTACCGTTTCGGACCTAACTCAGGTAGAACCGTTCGCATATTGGTATGCAAACTTGGTTCCCGGACTTTAACAGTTAAAACTGTTCGCATACTGGTATGCAAACTTGGTTTCCGGACCTGAATCATACCATAAAAGTTTGCATACTGGTATGCATACTGTGCTATATCCAGACAATGGTTAATTGTTCTAAACTCCCATTTCAATAATTGAAAATCCTTAGAAGACAACAATGGTTGTCTCACACATACCATTAGGTTATAAGTAATTTTGAAGTGATCGAATGATCAATACGAAACATTCTGAGTCGACATCAAATGACTGTCTCTCACAAATCATGTAAGATGTTTCAAGGCAATTTTCACATGATCATCTTTTGACTTATATTTAGTTTCCAACAAATAAATTGTTTCCAACTAAACTCGTCAAGAATAATGATGAACGTAGCTAAAGCAAAAATCTTCCAACACATATTTCGAGAAAGATATAAGCGAGTTAAACTCAGCTCGACATATCAAATGTGTATAATGTAAAAGTCTATATAGATATACGACTTAGTATCAATAGGAGATAAAATAGAATAGACTTCTGGGTGATAGATAAGTTTTAGTCTCCACATACCTTTTGTTGATGAAGTTCTTCCAAGCTCTCCTCAGTAGATGTTCGTCTTCAATCGATGAACGCCGTTAAGTTTAAAGCTTAACTACACATTCTATCCTAATCTGAGACATAGCTATAAGTGGACTAGAAATAAAGACTTATAGTCATGATCACCTAAACTTGACAAACAAGTTTGAGATAGCAACGCTTGCGAGTTCGAGCGAGCAATGCTCAGTAGTCTTGATACAACTTGAGTTGTGTCATCATAAAACATATTTCTCAATACGAGACATTGTAATGTATACCCGGATGTAACCAATCATCATCAGGATAACTCATCAACCTTCGGTGCCTACTTTCTTCGAATTGCATATTTATCTTAGTGAGATCATTATTAGTGTACTCGTTTATAGCATGTTGTACCGACAGAATCGCATTTTGACTCATGCTAAGTAGACCTTTTAGTTTTCCATGAGATTGCTCTATCGTACTTGTGGACTCAAGTTTGAAATATTTATAAAAGCATATACATTCTTTTCTCTTCCCTTCTAAAAAAACTCTAGAGTCTTTTCATCTTTCTTGCTCAGATTTGGTCGTTTTGGACCAGATATGAGCAAGGAATTCTTTTTCTCTTCTAGTTTTAGGTAATAGTTTATTGAATAAGATGTTTATACATCTTTTTTTTTTGTATTTTGACATGTTCTCGACCCGAAAATTTCTGTTGGAGTTTGTGAACTCCTTCCGCGAACCCAGTCCGCGAACTTGAGTAGGTTATATCTAAAATCGGTTGTTCTTGAAATCATGTTTATATAAACTAAGGAATGTTTTTGCAAACCGTGTCTATAAAGTTCATGAAACGATTCGAGTGAATCAAACCGTTTTTGCTTCGATTGTGTCTTGTGTAGTTACATAAGATCTAAGCAATTGAACAACTCTCTAACTAGTTCATTTGAGTCGTTTGGACTAGTTATGGCGAAGAAGAATATGGTGGATATGAAAGTGATCATATGACTAACATTTTGGTTAACTATTGTTGAACAAATAAATGTTAATGTTTGGGAAGGGTTACATAAACCCAAAATTGGAAATTTCATTTGTGTGTAACAAGCTAAGTTTTCGATCTAACGGTTGAGAAATATTAGCTTGAATCTAATCAGGTTTTCATCTAACAGTGAATATTGAATGCTTTGTTACCAAGCTATCATTGATTGAAAACCCTGATTTGAAAAACTATATAAGGGAGAACTCTAGCAACTGGGAAACCTAATCCCCACACCTTACGTGTGATACTAGTTGTGTAAGCTAGAGTTGATTCTCCTTTAACCTTGGGTTTTCTTCTTCTAAACCAGGTTAACGACTTAAAGACTTCATTGGTATTGTGAAGCCATACCGATACTACTTTTCTTGTAGTTGTGTGATCTGATCTTGCTGATTCAATCATTTTGAGTACGATCGTAAGGATTGGCTTGAGATTTATATCTCCAATAGGAAAGATAGAAAACTAATCACAAACATCTTCGTCTCATCGTTTGTGATTCCGCAATATATTTTTTCGCTGCGTCGATTAAGATTATTGTGAGGTGATTGATAATACTAGGCGGTTCTTTGGGAATATAAGTCTGGGTTATCAATTGGTTCATGTTCACCTTGATTTATCAAAATACGGAACAAAACTCGTAGGTATATTCTTGGGAGAAGGATTTATCTATTATCCTAGACTTTTCTGTGTGATACAGATTTGTTTATTAAAGTCTTCGACTTTGGGTCGTATCAACTCTTAGTTGTGGGTGAGATCAGCTAAGGGAATCAAGTACATAGCATCCTGCTGGGATCAGAGGTGTAGGAGCATAACTGTACCTTGGATCAGTGTGAGATTGATTGGGGTTCAACTACAGTCCAGACCGAAATTAGTTTGGAGTAGGCTAGTGTCTGTAGCGGCTTAATACAGTGTGTGTTCAATCTGTACTAGGTCCCGGGGTTTTTCTGCATTTGCGGTTTCCTCGTTAACAAAATTCTGGTGTCTGTGTTATTTCTATTCCGCATTATATTTGTTTATATAATTGAAATATCACAGGTTGTGCGTTGTTCAATCAATTAGAATATCCGACTTTTTGGTTGCTGATTTAAATTGATTGACACTTGGATATTGGTCTTTGGTACCATCCAAGTTATCTCTCTAGTATTTGATAAAGACTCGCAGATTTCTATTTGCTTGAGTATATATCAAATCGAGAGATTGAGATATAAACTTTTTGATATACTTTTTATCTAGATTGAGTCTGACTGTCTAGTTGATTCTCTAGAAAGTATATTGGAGTTTGTCCATACAGATTGCTAAGCTAAATATTGGGTGTGGTTTTTGTACCTCCCACTTTTTCAGTTGGTATTAGAGAAGCCAAACACATTAAAGACCTTACAAGTCTGTGTTTGTAGCGATCTGATTTTGGACGAGTCTATCTCTAATAACATACCAGTTCAGAAATTACCAGATGATTCTAAAAACTTGTATTCACCTAAGAGAACTGTCACATCTAAGTCAATATCTAAACATTCTCTTGATGTAAAAACTGTTGATTGGGAAACTTTCCTAGAAGAACATGTTGGATGAACTTTCTGATGAAGGTGATTCAGATATTGATAGATATGTTGATGAGGAAGGCTCAGAGTATGTTAAGTTTTTGGATTCGTGGAATATGAAGAACATTACAACTTATCATGTCTCACCTCTTCTGACTCCTCTCTGTCGAGAAAGCAAGAAATTGAGAACATGTTACGCAGGTGTTTATTTTTCGAATTGTTCTAAAGATTCGATCCTCAAGGATTCTGAGGAAAATCTACGTATGAAGTCACTTGAATGTGATAATCTTTATCAAAAGTACTTTTTGTTGGAAGTGAAACTTGCAGAATCTGAAGCAAGGTTTAGATCTCAACAAATTAGTTTTGATGACAGAGAAAGTGCTTGTCTCGCTCGAGAAAAACGCCTTGAGGATGATTTAGCTACTGCTCTTGATAAAATCAAGATGTTGGAAGATGACTTGAAAAAGTTCAATACTAGTTCTAGCAAATTAACCATTATGCTAGGAGAAAGTAAAAATCATCGTGATACACAAGGATTGGGCTATAAGGGAATAGATGCTCCAAGTATTAGCAAAGAGGTAAAATTTGTCAAGGATAGTGATTCTTCTTAACAAAAGGTTTCCACTGATGGAAAAATTGAAATACCTTCACCGGTAGTTAAGGTTCAAAAGAGCAAAGTATATCAACCTCCAAAGTCATCACATACAAATCGAGGTAAGAACATTCCTTATGTTTGCCACTATTGCGGAAATAAAGGTCACCTGGAAAGGAGATGTCGTTTCCGTATAAGGAATGAGAAACTTCATGATGTTCTTGTTTGGCCATCCCAAGAAGTTGTGAAACCAAGACCATACGTTAAGACTAATCCTCTTAACGTTACAGGTTGTAACTGTCCAACCTTTAGGCAAAGGAATCAGTGTTGTGATAATCCTAGATTTTCCTATAAACGTCATATGAATCCTTTTCTCAATCGTAATGGTTATCAAAAGGATAACTTCGTAAATAAGAAGACAAGATCTGATGCTCCCAATTGGAGAAAGACTAACTTACAAAAGAATAGTCAATCCAATCCTCTTTCGAGAAATCTTGAAGAGAGTAACGGGAAGAAGGTTCTGGTTGTTTCTAAACGCACTCATAAGTGGGTTCCAAAGAAAGTCAATGACACTTTGAGTGTGAAAAGGAATGATCTCCCAGAAAATTCCATGACTAAGGAGAAGGCAGTATCCATGATGTTGGAACTTAAAGAGTTCTTTGGAAAGATTGATTTGGATGTGAAAGGTTCTAAAAGTGATCTCTTTCATGATAATCCAAAAGTCACTTGTGGTGAGCAAGACATTGTTCACCTCAACACAACTTGAGTGTGTTTTAAGTGTATCCTCACCAAGGAATGCCCTGTTATGTATACGGTGAGGGAAGCACGAAAATTGGGGCGCACAAATCATGTTTGGTAAGGCTGTAGAATTCAATTGGATTCATCTAAAAAGGTATGTCTATAAACTTGAGCAAGATTTGTGATTTTATTTTCTTAGAGAACTTATAATGATTCACGTACCTTTCTTATCGTTCTTTTCTACCTACCTTGATCTGTGTTTAAGGTTCTTAAATGTTTAGGTTTGAAAATAATAGTTCGGGATGTTTGGACTACATGGTACACTTACCAGGTATGCATAACATCATTTAAAATCAAAATCCAGGGGTTTAAGTTCGCATACCCAGTTTGCAAACTGCTCCAAGTCATGAAAATTCGTTTGCAAACCCGTATGCATACTTGCCTGTAGACGTCGATATTCGGTAAACCTGTTTTGACCGTAATTTCTTCGTCCGAACTCGGAATGACCTCATTCTTTTTGAATTCTCTTCCTATTTGAGTTCTCTTCAAAATGGAGATGGAAATTTCTGAATTTGGATGAGTTAAGATTGGTATTTGTCCTGTCTCTTGTTTTTGAGTGTTTTGCTCCGTTTCGTTGCACTTGTTCCACTTCTCTTGGACTTGGGCACTTGTATTCTTGGAGTACTACTCTTCTAAGCTCATTTTAGCTTTTACAAGAATGTTTTTGGTGAATCACAAGAAGGAAGTTCAAGAACAGGCAGTAGTATGCATTACTATGAGATTCTTGAATGTTCACAATCATCTTATGTGAACTGTAGTGCATGGTCGTTAATGAATTTGTATGTTCTTCTTTGTTAAGAAAATATTTTTATACGCCTTTGGTAGATATTCTTGGTGTAAATCCAGGCGAAAAAGATTGATTCTACCCTCTAAAGCCAAATCATCTTATATGTGCATTATGAGTTTGTCCTGATTCCTAGGAAACTTCTTTTGAGAATTTATTCTTTTTTTTTGAGAAGGATTACTAGAATTTGGAATAGCCATTATTGTGATTACACATAGCTATGTCCAACGTTTTCATCTTCATGTTTTTAGATTTATTAGTTTAAATTCTAAATTTGTTTGGAAGATGATTTTTGCAGTATTAATCTTTATGGTTTTATATATTGAAATTGCTTATGGGATATGTGTGTTTGCGTCCGTGAACTATGACTGTCCCATATCTTGTCAAAAGTAAAGTCTTTCGTAAGTCGATATTCATATATTGATAAAGGAATGAATGGACTTTCGACAAATACAAAAGTTAAGCCTATATTGTCAATTATTGATAGAAGATAGGTTAAAATCTTTTGTTTCCAAGGATTATGTCTATTGTATGCCATGGTGCAAATTGTGATGGAAAATAGAATGAATCCTTGTGTATTCCGCAGTAATTGATCTCCCTCATCCATATTCTATGTATTACTGTGACGATCCATAATGTGTCTTATGTTGAGCACTAAACAACCAAGTTGATTGTTTTTATGATTAGCTTTGTTGTTGTTCCGTAAGGTACTTTATGTCGAGCATTTTTGAACTAAATTAATCATCTTATTTGGTTATTTAGTTATGAGTCCGTAAGTTTTTATGTTTGAGCGTTTTTGACTGGGTTGATTATTTTCATGATTAACTTAGTCATTGCTTTATAGATTCTCTTATGTCGAGTATGACCAATTAAATTGATTACTTTTGTGATTAGTTTGGTTGTGTATTCCGATTAGATTAATTATGGGTTCTCTTGTGATTAATCTAATTGAGTTTTTATGAGTCTCCATAAGTTCACTTATGTTGAGCATATCTGCTTGAATTAACCATGGGTTCTCTTGTGGTTAATTTAATTGAGTTTTGGATTCAAATTCATACTTGTATGTGATTTGTTATGTCCAAAGAAGTCCTTCTTTTCTCTTTCGAAATTAAGGTCGCTCTTGTTGTTCTTTCGGGAATGACATATTATGGGGGAGAGTTCTTAATTGAACTTGTGCTTAATTGCCAAATCTTTGTGGGGAGTGCGGCTGTGGAATATTATAGGGGTTATCTTGTATCTTTACAAACTCCTTGATGAATGCATTTAGCTTCGGCTTTATGATTGCATCTAAATAAGATGATATATTTTTGCTTTCTTTTGGTCAAGAAACTCTCTTTCGGAAATTTCATTAGGATACCGTTCTTGTACCTTTGCCAATTTTATTGACAAAAAGGGGGAGAATTAATATGTAGTTCACACTACAAATACATATGGTTTTCGGATCATTATGTAAGGGGGAGTGGTTTCCATGTGAGATGGAGTATTGACTAAGGGGGAGTGATATGTATCACCATAGTATTGTTGTTGAAGTTGTGATACAATTGAACTTTGACGTTGTATAATGATACTATGACACTGTATAACAATGATTGAGAACTATTGTTTTCTTGTTGTTATAGCTACGGATTTTCAACAACGATGATGCTAAACTTACAACCTTTGGGATCATTGGAGTACTTGGAAGTGACGAAGATTTCGAGTAATGTTGAAGATTAGACATGTGGAATAGGAGCTACAAAATTTAATTTATTTATTTTTTGTATTCCATATGTATTAATAGTTTTGTCACTAAAATTGACAAAGGGGGAGATTGTTAGAGCATTGCTCGGTTGAACTCGCATGCGTTGCTATCTCAAGCATGTTTGTCAATGTTAGTGATCAAAACTATAAGTCTTGATTTCTAGCCTATAAAGCTAAAGGTCTTGGACTAGGATAGAAATTGTAGTTAAGCTCAAGACTCCATGGAAATCATCATACAAGATGAAGTACTACTCAAGGAACTGGTGGAACTTCATCGACTAAAAGGTATGTGGAGACTTGAACTTATCTGTCACTCAAAAGTCTATTTATTCTATCTCCTACTCTTGAGACAAAAGTTGTTTTGATATATAGACTTTGTTTATACACATTTGCTATTTCGACCCGCGTTTATCTCGCCTGTTTATTTCTCGAAATATGTGTTAGTAAGCTTTCGCTTTACCCAAATTCATCTTTACCTAGTGACGAATGTCATGTTATGTTTCAATCACTTTCAAAATTGCTCTGACGAAAAATGGTTTGTGAATAACGGCTATATAACGTCCTCTGAGAATGTTTCAATGCTTGAAATGAGAGTTTAGATTACATAACCATTGGTAGAATATAAGCATTGTTGTGGAAACACATATATGTATAAGTACTTATTCCTTGAACCAAAGTTTGCGAACTTTGTTGATCAAGAGAAACAGAATGTGGCGTGAGCCAAGTCCGCGAACTGGCGGAAATTCTCAACCCGAGAATTTCTGCTGGAGTTTGTGAACTCCTTTCGTGAGCTTAAGTCCGCGAACCCAGTCCGCGAACTTGAGTAGGTTAAATCTAAAATCGGTTTTTCTTGAACTCATGTTTATATAAACTAAGGAATGCTTTTGCAAACCGTGGCTATAAAGTTCATGAACCGATTCGAGTGAATCAAACTGTTTTTGCTTCGATTGTGTCTTGTGTAGTTACATAAGATCTAAGCAATTGAACAACTATCTAACTAGTTCATTTGAGTCGTTTGGACTAGTTATGGCGAAGAAGAATATGGTGGATATGAAAGTGATCATATGGCTAACCATTTGGTTAACTATTGTTGAACCAACAAATGTTAATGTTTGGGAACGGTTACATAAACCCAAAATTGGACATTTCATTAGTGTGTAACAAAGTTTTCGATCCAACGGTTGAGAAATATTAGCTTGAATCTAATCAGGTTTTCATCTAACGGTGAATATTGAATGCTTTGTTACCAAGCTAACATTGATTGCAAACCCTGATTTGAAAGACTATATAAGGGAGAACTCTAGCAACTGGAAAACCTAATCCCCACACCTTAGTGTGATACTAGTTGTGTAAGCTAGAGTCGATTCTCCTTTAACCTTGGGTTTACTTCTTCTAAACCAGGTTAACGACTTAAAGACTTCATTGGGATTGTGAAGCCAGACCGATACTACTTTTCTTGTAGTTGTGTGATCTGATCTTGCTGATTCTATTATTTTGAGTACGATCGTAACGATTGGCTTGAGATTTATATCTCCGATAGGCAAGATAGAAAAGTAATCACAAACATCTTCGTCTCATTGTTTGTGATTCCGCAATATATTTTTTCGCTGTGTCGATTAAGACTATTGTGAGGTGATTGATAATACTAGGTTGTTCTTCGGGAATATAAGTCCGGGTTATCAATTGGTTCCTGTTCACCTTGATTTATCAAAATAAAGAACAAAAATCGTAGGTACATTCGTGGGAGACGGATTTATCTATTACCGTAGACTTTTCTGTGTGATACTGATTTGTTTATTAAAGTCTCCGACTTTGGGTCGTAGCAACTCTTAGTTGTGGGTGAGATCAGCTAAGGGAATCAAGTACGTAGCATCCTGCTGGGATCAGAGGCGTAGGAGAATAATTGTACATTGGATTAATGTTAGATTGATTGGGGTTCAACTACAGTCCAGACCGAAGTTAGTTTGGAGTAGGCTAGTGTCTGTAGCGGCTTAATACAGTGTGTGTTCAATCTGGACTAGGTCCCGGGGGTTTTCCTCATTAACAAAATTATGGTGTCTTTGTTATTTCTATTCCTCATTATATTTGTTTATAGAATTGAAATATCATAGGTTGTGCGTTGTTCAATCAATTAGAATATCCGACCTTTTGGTTGTTGATTTAAATTGACTGACACTTGGATATTGGTCTTTGGTACCATCCAAGTTATCTCTCTAGTATTTGATAAAGACTCGCATATTTCTATTTGCTTGAGTATATATCAAATCGAGAGATTGAGATATAAACTCTTTGATATACTTTTTATCTAGATTGAGTCTAACTATTGATAGACGCATTTATGTGTCTAATTTGTCCTCAAAGTTTCATATTGTTAGTACTTTTTTTCGTCCTTATTATGGTGTTTTGTGTGTTTGTAGGTATTTTTTGGAAATAAATATTGATGGAAAATTCGGCTCAAAAAGTTGTTAAAGGAACTTCGGAGGACATATGTTATTCGGACTCCAGCAACGGATAAGGGGCGACCGCTGGATAAGGGGTGACCTTCCTTAACAAATTCAAAATTTTATTTTGGCGGGAAAATAGTGAAGAGAACTGGCAGATTTTCAATCAGATGTTTGGACGTGATTTAGTGAGATTCAATCCCTGAAATTTCATGGGTAGATGTTATTTGTCATAACAAAGTTGGTATGGGTGTTTTTTTCGATCAAATTTGGCTAGATAACCCAAGATATGAAATCGGGGCATCACGGGTTGGTTTTCCATTCCGAGTCCTGATTGAGTGACGAAGATATTTTCGCATGGCTGCTGCATGTTGGAACACTTCTGGACAATGACTGGATGCATTGAGAGTAATTTGGTGTGGGGAAACAACGTGAGAAGCTAAATCAGGGAAGAAAATATTCCCAAAATATTTTTCATCAAGGCCGAGTTAAGAGAGAATTATCTTGAGTTATAACGAGATTTCTTGGTGCTACTGGCTATATAAAGGATGTTGGTGTTTCATAAAGGGGGACGGAGAGTTTGGGAGAGGAATAGAGCACCACAGAGTCGAAAAATCAAGATGCAGAAACTCCATTTCTACTGCTGCAAAGCTGAAGAACACGAAGAACAGACTTACCAGGACAGTCGTTTTCCAACAGTGACAGCGACACAAGGAAGACAGACTTATTTGCTACAGCGTTTTCGACACAGAGTCGTGGGTCTTAGAGCAACAGTAACAATGACACATCCTCTGTATCGTTTTTTTTTGGTTTGTAACAAATATAGTTATTACAAACCCGGTTTTGAATTATTTCTCCATTTTCATCATTTGTAAACACCCTTTGAGCAATAATAATGATTTTTGAGCTTGTTTCCAACAACATGATGAGAGGCTAAATTCTCGCGTAACCAAGGCAATGGATGAAGCTATTCACACATGAATAATTGGTAACTATTTCATTTTCTCTAATATTTAATTATAATTCACTCAATCACTGCTTTTGCATAGTTCTTAAAAGTTTACATAATTTTCTTCATTAGTTGTGATTCAATTAGATAGGTTATGCTTTGTTTAGATAATCTATGCTTAGGGGATACAATTAATATTTGAGAATATGTTTGATTATTTGTGAATTGAGAAATAAAGGATTAAAAGGCTAATTAGAGTTATGACATATTTGACATCATTCATTCATGTGTAATAGTGGATTCTAGTGTCTTGGTTATTCCCAATATCTTGATATCACTTTATTTGAGTTTGCTATATTTTTAGTTTAAAAATTAAATCTAGAATCTCTTGCTTTCACAAGTCTTACGAACCTTTCTACTACAACATTATTGAGTCACATCAATTTTTGGCGCCGCCGACGCGGACTTGTCTTTAGGCTAGAGTTTTTAGATTTTTTTTTCTTTTTTAGGTTTTTATTTGTTTTTATTTTTTCTTTATTTTTTTTTGTTCTTCTTTACGTTTTTGGGTTTTTGTCTTTTCCTTATAGAATTTGGAATTTGGAGCGAAAGAAAATTTTTCCAAAGTTTTTGGTGAATACTTAAAGACTTGGAATAAAAGGCAAAGCGAAAGGAGCGAAAGAAAAAGAATTTTTTTTTTATTAAAAAAGAGAGAGAAAAAAAAAGAGACATTTTTAATTGTTTTTATTTATTTTTTTAGACTTTCCTTTTCCCTTGTACTTTATTTTTTGGACTTTGGACTGTAAACTTTGGGACATTATTTTTAAACCCTACGGAAGGGTAGTTTAAATATTAAACTGTTTGCAGAGAAGGACGACGATTACGATATCGCCTCGGTCCCTCGAGTTCGCACATGACATAGGAGTTGTGGCCCGAGTCGACTTCAACGGTTCATCCCCCGTCTGGAACGTGAGGTAAGCTTGTCGAAACACTCGCGAATCCCTTGCTAGCGAGTTACTGTATTCCTTCGTTTGCATATATGTCGAGGAACTGAATACGGCTGCTTTAATTTCCTAGTAAAGGGCAATGAATGGCCATACAAGATAAGGGTTCAGATTTCATCACCGTTCTCTTCTTTCCCGCCTTAGGAAAATGATACTTATCGCGAACCTAAGCTTTAACATTTGGAATAGAACGAGACCTATAGGGTAACGAGCTTAGTAGGAAAGTCGTTCGAAAAATATTGGTTACCCTTTTAAGCATACTTCGAAGTTCATGATGGGTTCTGTGAGTTGAATGCGTGACTGCACCGCCTTGTAATACCGGTGAGGCCTTGGGTATCAAATCCCCACTGATCTTCCCTCGCCTCTATTCAACTTACTTTGACTCGGATTGATTTCATAGGGGTTTGCTTAAATTGTAACGAATTCCCTTTCGAAGGATTAGAAGCTGGTCTAGAAACAATCTAAGTGGAGCCATCATGCTTTTTGTTTGCTAGAAATCAGTAGGTTTGTTGTGGTGGAGTCATCCTTGTTTGTGTTTGCATAGATATTCCCTTCCTTTTAGGATTTTTCTTTGTATTTTTGTTTTTCTAGTGTATGCCCGAGGTCATTAGAGAGCGGTCTTGGAAAAGAAACACTCTAGGTTGTTTGATTAGTGACAAACCTAGTAGTTCTTCTTGTGATGGCGGGGAGATCAAAGACTCTTCTTTTGAGATCCATGTCTTTGGAAATTTCAGCTTTGAAAACTTGACAATGAGTGAAAAAAGTACTCCTAGTCCTTGGGTAGTGCCAGAAATGGCAACTTTGAAAGCTTTGTTAAACACAACTAGGACCTCTCGTCCGTCTTGTATCAAGTTAGCTGAAACCGAGGCAAATTATGAACTGAAACCTGGGACTTTACAGATGCTCCCAATATTTTTAGGAAAATAGAATGAGAACCCCTATTTTCATGTTAGGGAATTTGAGGAAGTTTGTAGCACTCTGATAATTAAAAACCAAAGTGATGATGCGTTGAAACTTAGGTTATTCCCCTTTTCCTTAAAAGATAAAGCCAAATCTTGGATGTATAGTTTGGCTTCTGAGTCAATTGAAACCTATGACCAACTTACTTCTGCCTTTATACATAAGTTTTTCCCAAGGCATAAAACATCGTCTATTAGGACACAAATCTGTATTTTTGCCCAACAAGAGGTAGAATCTTTATATAGGTACTTAGAAAGTTTCAATGACTTAATATCTCAATGTCCTCATCATGGTTTGGAGAAGGTTAGGTTAGTTCATATCCTCTACGAGGGTTTAGATTATTCAACAACAACCACGGTTGAGTCCTTATGCACAGGTGGGTTTGAGAATAAAACTGTTGATGAAGCGATGACATTTTTGAATGAAATCGTCGATAAGACCCAACAATGGGAAAATAGTAGGGAACCCCAGAAAAAAATTCTTCTAAGTAGAGGAAATGTTAATAGGGTAGAAGGAACTTATGAGTCAGATGCCAAAATAGCAGTTATAGCCAAAAGGTTAGAAGCCTTAGAATTAGGACATTCTAGTGGTAGTAGTGGAAGAAATGAGCCTTTTTGGGAAGGCCTTGTTGTTGAAGAGCAAGACAATGCTCTTTATAACAACACTAGGTTTGATAACTGACAGAAGTTTGACCCATATTCAGAAACCTAAAACCTGGATGGAGAAACCATCCAAACCTTTATTGGTCCAAGGACCAGAATCAAGGTCAGTCTAGTAATGCTCAGGTTCCCCCAAGTTTTGGCTATACTAAGAATCCTTCAGCTCCGGCACAGTTTCAGAACCCTTCGGATAAGAAGATTATGAGTTTAGAAGAGTCTCTTGCTTTGTTAACTCGTAATACTGTGCAGTTTCAGCAATTTTTTGCTCAAGGTTTAGAAGAAAATAAGAGAATAGATCAGGCTAACTCTCAGGCTATTTCCGAGTTGAAAAACCAGGTTAGTCAGATAAATGAAACTTTAAGAGAAAGAGGTAAGTTTCCTAGTCATACTCAACCCAACCCTAGAGGAATTAATGAAATAGGTGAAAGACCATCTGATCATGTGAATTCTGTTACAACCCTTAGGAATGGGAAGAAAGTTGACAATAAGGTCACCATGCCTGAAAGTTAACATGCTGTAGTTCACCCTTCCGAGCCAGAAAATGAGGAGACTGATAGAGTCTCTAAAGAGACCAATGAGGGTCCTGTTGAGCCCGACTTTGTTCCCAGATCCCCGTTCCCCCAGTTGCTAGTTCCAACTAAGAGGGATTCCAACTTTAATGATATATTGGAGGTTTTTAAGGAGGTAACTATTAACCTACCATTGTTGGATGCGATTAAGCAGATTCCCGCTTATGCCAAGTTTCTTAAGGACTTGTGTACACGAAAGCGTAAGCTTAGTATCCAAAAGAAATCCTTCCTAGCTAGTCACGTGAGTTATATTATTCAGAATACCACTAATCCTAAGTATAAAGACCCAGGTTCCCCTACCATTTCTTGCACAATAGGTAAATACCGTGTTGAGAAAGCGTTGCTTGACTTAGGAGCCAGTGTGAATTTACTTCCATACCATGTGTACCTCAAGCTAGGACTTGGTGATATGAAACCTACCCAGATGACACTTCAGTTAGCTGATAGGTCCGTTAAAATTCCTCGTGGTGTGATCGAGGATGTTCTTATTGAGGTCGACAAGTTTATTTATCCAGTGGATTTTGTTATCCTAGATACCCAACTTGTCCCTGACCCAGAGAACCAGATACCAATGATTATAGGTCGCCCATTTTTAGCAACATCCAATGCGATCATTAATTGTCGAACTGGCATTATGAATTTTTCTTTTGGTAATATGACTATTGAGCTGAACGTATTTCATATTAGTAAGCTACCCTCTGAACTAGATGACTCGAGCATAGAAGAGGTAAACATGATAGGAACATTAGTCGAGGAGTCATTACCAAACACTTTGTTAGAAGATCCATTAGAGAAATGCCTATCTCACTTTGGGATTTATTTCGATGATGATAATGTGATTAATGAGGTGAATGCTTTGTTAGATTCAACCCCTTTGTTAGACACTAGTAACGGATGGAAACCTAAGTTCGAACCACTACCAGTTTCTAAGTCTACCCTAGTTCCTTCGTTAGAAGAGCCTCCTAAGTTGGACCTAAAACCATTGCCAGATACCCTGAAGTATGTGTTTTTAGGCCTGTCTGAGACTTTACCTGTGATTGTTGCTTCCGACTTGGATAGTGATCAGGAAAGTAGGCTAGTGACCGTCCTTCAAAACAACAAGGAAGCTTTAGGGTGGACCATAGCAGACATTAAGGGTATAAGTCCTACTGTTTGTATGCATCAGATCTATTTAGAGGAAGATACCAAACCTTCTAGGGAGATGCAACGAAGACTAAACCCTAATATGAAAGAAGTAGTTCGAACCGAGGTTCTTAAGCAATTAGATGCAGGCATTATCTACCCCATTTCAGACAGTAAGTGGGTCAGCCCCGTTCAGGTTGTTCCCAAGAAATCCGATATTACTGTAGTCCAGAATGATAACAATGAGTTAATCCCGATCCGAGTGACCACGGGTTGGCGTGTTTGTATTGACTATAGGAAATTGAACAAGGACACTCGGAAGGACCACTTTCCCCTTCCCTTTATCGATCAAATGCTAGAGAGATTAGCTGGACATAGTCATTACTGTTTTCTATATGGCTATTCAGGCTACAATCAGATCGTTATTTCCCCAGAAGACCAAGAAAAAACTACTTTTACCTGTCCTTTTGGTACCTTTGCGTATAGATGCATGCCTTTCGGGCTATGTAACGCCTCTGCGACTTTTCAACGTTGCATGATGAGCATATTTTCCGATATGGTAGAAAAGTTTTTAGTGGTCTTTATGGATGATTTTTCAGTGTTTGGTTCGTCTTTCGATGAGTGCTTGCATCATTTGTCATTAGTGTTGACTAGGTGTAAGGAAAAGAATCTAGTGCTTAATTGGGAGAAATGTCATTTCATGGTTCGATCAGGAATTTTTTTAGGGCATATCGTATATTCTAAGGGTATAGAGGTAGATAAAGCCAAAGTTGACCTTATCAAGACTTTACAGGTCCCAAAAACCGTAAGAGATATTAGGTCATTCTTAGGGAATGCAGGTTTTTATCGTCGATTCATTAAGGATTTTAGCTTGATTTCTAAACCTCTTTGCAATTTGCTTGCAAAAGATGTTAAGTTTGTCTTTGATGATGCTTGTTTAGAGGCTTTTGAGAAGCTCAAGACTTTACTCACTACCGCCCCCATAGTCCAGGCACCCAACTGGAACTTACCCTTTGAGATCATGTGTGATGCTTCAGATTATGCTATTGGTGTTGTGCTGGGTCAGCGAGAAAACAAATTACTTCATGTGATTTACTATGCTAGCAAAACTCTGAATGATGCCCAGTTGAACTATACCACTACCGAGAAGGAACTGTTAGCCATTGTGTTTTCCTTAGACAAGTTTAGACCCTATCTCTTAGGTTCTAAGATCGTCATATATACTGATCATGCTGCTTTGAAATATCTTTTGTCTAAGAAGGATAGGAAACCTAGATTGATTAGGTGGATCCTTTTGTTGCAAGAGTTTTCTCCGTACATTAGAGACAAAAAGGGTGCAGAAAATGTTGTAGCAGACCACTTGTCTAGACTAGTTGTTGATTCCCCTGATGATTCCCTTCCTATAAGGGATAGTTTTCCTGATGAACAACTTTTCTTTGTTACCCAAGCACCTTGGTATGCGAATATAGTGAATTATCTTGTTACTGGTTGAATGCCCCAACATTGGGGTAAACAAGATCGTTCTATGTTTTTAGCAGAGGTTAAGCACTTCTTTTGGGATGATCCTTATTTGTTTAAGTATTGTCCAGACCATATTATTAGGAGATGTATACCTGAGAGTGACCAGTCCAGTATTATTTCCTTTTGTCATGATCATGCTTGTGGGGGTCACTTTAGTGCTAAGAAGACTGCTGCTAAGATATTGCAGTGTGGATTCTATTGGCCTTCGTTGTTTAAAGACTCCCATAGTTACTGTGTTACTTGTGAACGTTGCCAGAAATTAGGAACCATTTCCCGTAGGAACATGATGCCCTTGAACCCGATTCTAATTTTTGAGGTCTTTGATGTGTAGGGTATTGACTTTATGGGTCCGTTTCCTAATTCTTTTGGTAACCTATACATCCTTGTCGCTGTAAACTATGTCTCTAAGTGGATTGAGGCGGTTGCGTGTAAAACCAACGACCATAGGGTTGTGATTGAGTTCTTGAAAAATAATATACTTACACGTTTTGGTACACCGCGAGCTATAATTAGTGATGGAGGGTCGCACTTTTTTAATTGACCTTTTAGGCTTCTGATGAAGAAATATGGTATTACACGTAAGGTAGCTACCCCGTATCATCCTCAGACTAGTGGTCAGGTTGAGGTTTCCAATAGGGAGATAAAACGTATATTAGAGAAAACAGTTAATCCTAATCGGAAAGACAGGTCGTCTAGGCTTACTGATGCCTTATGGGCTTACCGTACTGCTTTTAAGACCCCCATTGGAATGTCGCCTTATCGGCTTGTGTACGGCAAGGCATGTCATTTACCTGTTGAGTTAGAACATAGAGCTTATTGGGCTGTTAAGCTGCTAAACTTTTCACTTGACAAGGCAGGAGCCCATAAGAAACTCCAGCTCAATGAGTTGGAGGAGATTCGTATAGATGCTTACGATAGTGCGAAGGAGTATAAGAACAAAATGAAACTTGTGCATGATAGAAATATTTTACGGAAGTCATTTTCTCCAGGTCAAAAAGTTCTTCTATATGATACCCGCTTGCATCTTTTCCCTAGGAAGTTACGTTCTCGGTGGAAGGGTCCTTTTATTGTTCGCACTGTCTTTCCTCATGGAGCTGTTGAAATTGAGACACCGGATGGTGGTAGTTCTTCGGAGGTTAACGGTAAGAGATTGAAACCCATTTTAGATCCTTTCCTACAGGTGATGTTGAGGAGGTACCTATGGAGGACCCTGTTTACCCTTAATTGACCATCGAGGCGATTGTATGTTGTATATTACCCTTAATTGACTATCTTTCCGACTTCTCTCTTTACTGATTCCTCATGTTACTTTACTTTTTGGTATTGCTCTTTGATTATAAACATTGAGGACAATGTTAGATTTAAGTTTGGGGGTGGGGAAGAAACTTTTTGCTGCAATAAATAAACTCCAGAGCCTAGAAATTTATGCCTATTAAGGATAGCACTAACCTATATAAGTGGATGGAAACATCTTGGTTGTAGGAGTTGAGGAACCAATCTGATTAGATGGAAACATCTAAAGAGTCTATTCATAAAATCACAGAGCTCAGGTGTTAGAATTAAAAAAAAAAAAACATGGTAGTTTCGCCATATCTCGTTGAATCCTAATCCTTCTGTTTTTATTTTTTAAGTGATTTGGTGGGGCACAAGATTCAAGTTGTTACCTTTGCTAGGGTGAAATAGGGTGATTGAGATACCAAAAAAAAAGAAAAAAAAAGAATTAAGACCATACCATCAGACCAACAGGAATAAATTCAATAAAGTCGACCACTGGTGCCCTTCTATATGCCAGTTGTGTTGACCTAGAGTTGGGTTTATCGACCACTGGTCCCCTTGTATATGCCAGTTGTGTTGATATTAGTCAGACCGGTATCTCAGTCCATTAGGATAGGTCTATCTTGGCAGAGGCCTTCAGACAGATATGGGAAACACCGTTCACTTTAAACCATCTATCTTTCCATGTGATTGGTTGACTCTGGTTATGATGTACAGAAACTATCTGAGTAGAGCTCTGTCACTTTACATGAATTTTAGTATGCTTGAGTGCAAACTCGTGTACAACAATTGGAATTTCGCATCAGGGTACTTCCTCCTGTAGTCAATAGGTATGCCAACCAAGGAGATTCTTTAGTGCCTTCCAAGGTTCTGCATAGATAGTTAGGGCCTGGAGTAATGGTTTTGTGGGTACACCTCTGGTAAACCCTCCCGAGATTAACTCGGTTTTATTTTCTTATTATTAGTTTTGCTCGAGGACTAGCAAATAGTAAGTTTGGGGGTATTTGATAGACGCATTTATGTGTCTAATTTGTCCTCAATGTTTCGTATTGTTAGTACTTGTTTTCGTCCTTATTATGGTGTTTTGTGTGTTTGTAGGTATTTTTTGGAAATAAATATTGATGGAAAATTCGGCTCAAAAAGTTGTTAAGGCACCCCGGAGGACATGTGTTATTCTGACTCCATCAACGTATAAGGGGCGACCACTGGATAAGGGGTGACCTTCTTTAACAAATTCAAAATTTTGTTTTTGCGGGAAAATGGTGAAGAGAACTGGCAGATTTTCAATTAGAAGTTTGGACGTGATTTAGTGAGATACAATCCCTGAAACTTCATGGGTAGATGTGATTTGTCATAACAAAGTTGGTATGGGTGTTTTTTTCCAACAAATTTGGCTAGATAACCCAAGATATGATATCAGAGCATCACGGGTCGGTTTTCCATTCCGATTCCTGATTGAGTGACCAAGAGATTTTCGCGTGGCTGTTGCATGTTGGAACACTTCTGGACAATGACTGGATGCGTTGAGAGTAATTTGGCGCGGGGAAACAGCGTGAGAAGCTAAATCAGGGAAGAAAATATTCCCAAAATATTTTTCATCAAGGCCGAGTTAAGAGAGAATTATCTTGAGTTATAGCGAGATTTCTTGGTGCTACTGGCTATATAAAGGGTGTTGGTGTTTCATAAAGGGGGACGGAGAGTTTGGGAGAGGAATAGAGCACCACAGAGTCAAAAAATCAAGCTGCAGAAACTCCATTTCTGCTGCTGCAAAGCTGAAGAACACGAAGAACAAACTTACCAAGACAGTCGTTTTCCAACAGTGACAGCGACACAAGGACGACAGACTTATTTGCTACAACGTTTGCGACACAGAGTCGTGGGTCTTAGAGCAACAGTAACAGGGACACATCCTCTGTATCGTTTTTTTTGGTTTGTAACAAATATAATTGTTACAAACCCGGTTTTGAATTATTTCTCCATTTTCATCATTTGTAAACACCCTTTGAGCAATAATAATGATTTTTGAGCATGTTTCCAACAACATGGTGAGAGGCTAAATTCTAGCGTAACCAAGGCAATGGATGAAGCCATTCACACATGAATAATGGGTAACTATTTCATTTTCTCTAATATTTAATTATAATTCACTCAATCACTGCTTTTGCAGAGTTCTTAAAAGTTTACATAATTTTCTTCATTAGTTGTGATTCAATTAGATAGGTTATACTTTGTTTAGATAATCTATGCTTAGGGGATACAATTAATATTTGAGAATATGTTTGATTATTTGTGAATTAAGAAATAAAGGATTAAAAGGCTAATTAGAGTTATGAAATATTTGACATCATTCATTCATGTGTAATAGTGGATTCTAGTGTCTTGGTTATTCCCAATATCTTGATATCACTTTATTTGAGTTTGCTATATTTTTAGTTTAAAAATTAAATCTAGAATCTTTTTCTTTCACAAGTCTTACGAACCTTTTTACTACAACATTATTGAGTCACATCAACTGTCTAGTTGATTCTCTAGAAAGTATATTGGAGTTTGTCCATACAGATTGCTAAGAGAAATATTGGGTGTGGTTGTTGTACCCCCCGCTTTTTCATCAACGATTCGATCTACAAATTTATGGGAAAAATACTCCTTCCTTCCAGGAGCATCTCTTTTCAAAGAAGAATACAATCAAATCAAATGGTTGGAAATATTTTCGGAATATACCATCATCTCTCCCTTATACATAATCAAAATAAAAGCATATACATACCTCTCTTTATGTGGCCTCAACTATTGTTTCTTGTAATATGCCACTACCTTGGGGTAATTAGTGCCAGAATCATCCTTTAACTGCTTCAAGTTTCTCTCATATCTTGTCACGGTCATCTACCAAATCAATTTATCCCATGCTTTCATAAATAACCCAAATTTAATCTCACCTTCTTTGAATTTTTCTTCCTCTTTCTTGTTCTCTTCCTTTTTCTCCTCTTAAGTTAGTTCACTAAGACTTTCATGTTCCTCATTTGCATGTTGACTACCTTTCTTTGCCTTCATCTTTTGGATATGAGGCCTGCAATTTTTCCTAAGATTGCATTGTATGTGCCACGTGCAAAGAAAATTATGTGCCTCAGGAAAAACTAGCCTCACGATGTTCATGAGTGCTTGATTATTGTCGATTACTACAACCCCGGGAGTTTTATCTTCGTGGTAGAGAATCTTCAAGGTTTACAATGCCCAAATATAACTCTCATCCTTCTCACGATCCATAAAACATCATGCCACTAGGAATGATTTTTTTTCTGAGGTTTGTCCTACGATGTTCAACAAAGGCATATCGTACATGTTCGTCTCAAAGTACAATCCATGAATAAAACTTGGTAGAAGCACCGAGATATTTTAATCTTCTTCGTATGCGCAAGATATATACGATCCACTTTTACATCCAATGTTACATGATGTCTCACAGGGCAGTTTTGTTTGTAGGCATACCATTGTGATTCTTGCCTTACCTTCCTACCATCTCATTCAAACCTATTAATAGTTGCTTTGGACGCATAAATTCTAGAAATGAAGAAAGGTCACTCTTGTCATCCATCTTACTTAGTTTAATTCCCCAACTTGTGTGGCTTCGGGTTTCCACCGACTTTCCCCCGTTCTTTTGAGCTTCCGATTTTTTTCTTCTTCGTGTTGTTGTTCTCTCATTTATATCCGGAGCACCTCAACTAAATTTTTTTCTTAGAGGCATTTAGATTTTTCTTCATTTTCATCTTGTCATATTCATTAACATTGTCCTTCACATCAGCATTGTGATTGCTTTTACTACTGATGATCTTTTTCTTCTTAATTGTGGAAAACAACCTTATGCTGAAATCAGACTTTGAACCTATTATTAGCATACTCAACAACACACAAAACAGTACCATATGCAGCAAGAACATTACATATAGTTCATACTAAAACAGATTATTGTACAAGGAAATAGAACACACAAGACACTTAAACTTTCATGACTTATATGAACTTCTATTTCCTCACATTCCTTGATGATGGACAAAAACTGATTTGCTTTTAAAGAAAACTTGTGAGGTTAGAAGAGAGTCCTAGTCATGCTTGCCACATGTCACTCCAACCTTTCCATCATGAGTTGGAGGACACCTCATGGCTACATTGGACAGCTCATATGACATGTCAAGCTAAAGGACATGTCATGCTTAGACTCAACCTTATCTAGCATTAACCTTAAGCTAGTCTTTGATGCATGATTAATACCATAAACATGCCTTAATGCGGATTAAGATTAATCCGACTTAAAATAGTTTAAACAAGAATTAGTCTAACCAAATGGATATTTTTTGCGCAAAACACAAAAATGCTAACATCTCCCACTTGTTTAAGAAACAAAACTTATCTTAAAAACTTTATAAAAGAATTTTTATAAATGCTAACATCTCACACTTGAGTCAAATAGCACGCTAGCCTTCGACTATAGAGACCTATACAACACATTTAAGATGTGTAAGCCATTTCTACAATCAGAAAACTAGACGGTCTATTATTCTCAAGTAAAACATTTTATTTTTCAAACCAGAAAACATTTTATTGGCTTATCTTTACGCCAAAACCAAACTGAACCTGAAAGACTTTACTTGGCTTAATCTTATGCCAAAACTGAATTGCACTTGTAACTTTATTGGCTTGGGTTAAATCCATACAAGCAGCACGCATATGCTCTTACGCCACCGCTTTTTCTCCTTATTGATATCCCCATTGTCTTAATTGTTGATTATGCTAATATAATGTTATGGATTTATCATTATATCTGTTTCCTTACTTTTGTAAGGTGTTATATGCTCATAAAGTGATCTCTGGTAGGAGACATAGTTCTCATTCGATATCATTTATGTCCTAAAGTTCTTGGTCTCATGAAGAATTAAGCACTATGCTCGTATTCTTCATGAGACCAAGAACTTTAGTACATAAATGATATCGAATGAGAACTATGTCTCCTACCAGAGATCACTTTATGAGCATATAACACCTTACAAAAGTAAGGAAACGGATATAATGATAAAGCCATAACATTATATTCCCATTTACTTTAACCACACTATGTTTCATCTCAAACTAGAGACTACTTTATAAGCATACAAAACTCATAAGAATGTAAGAACGATGACAAATAAGCTGTAACTAAGCTACAAACATCACTCTCACTGAATTTCAGATTCAAACACATGGAATAAACTTGATGAAAATCTCAACCACAATTCCACTGAAATTCAGATTCACACAACACACGTATGCTTATTATCTCTTTATTTAGCTATGCAAACAAACCATATAGATAGCATATCAATAAGCAAGAAACATAACATTTTAAACTCAAAACAAGACTCTGTATCATCGCAAATCACCTTTGGGCAGAAATGTGACATACAATGAGTCTTAATAAGTTTAAGACAGATTCTCATATGAAAAGCTTCAACTCATATGAGACTTTATTCACATCAGATTTCATAAACACAAAACACCTTTGGGTAAGATTTGTGTTTTCAATCTCTGAATGAATCAAAACAAACCACCACAACCACATGTATTCTCATTAAAACACTTCCATATACTCTCAAAGCATCACTTTGGCAACACTTAGTCGAGTAATGAAAGCTACAAACTATTACAAATTACAATTTTTCAAAACAGAAAAATTCAGACTTATACTTGCAACAAAACCGCCATCTTGAGAAGTCCAAATATACTGCAGATGTGAACATACCTTGATTGTGATACACAAACCTTCTACAACTGCTCCAATACTTATTGTCCTGAATTTTCAGCCCCACACCATCAAGCATGAAGTACCAAACCACCGCATACAAGAAGAACTACAACTTTAGAGGGAAAACAGTCCAAAACTTCAACCATACAATCACTCTAGCTGCTGAATATGTAATAACTAGGGGAAATAGAAGTTGAATGTTGGAATTTCACAACACCAAGATTGATTTGTAAAACAATAATGAATACAAAAGAGTTCGTTATCGATTCCCACATAATAGTAATTCGAAGGTAATAACCATAATATTTCAGAAACATTACGATGACTCAACCCGTTATCTAAAATGATCTTGCCAATAATTTACTATTGAATAATCACAAATTGCGAGAGCCCAAAGTTACGCATCTAAGTTGGATACCAAGAGCACAATAGCATATTCCCATAAAATTAGTAAAATCCCATACCCAACCCTGAACTTGATAGCGTCTAATAGCATGCTAAAATGATGAACAGTAACTAAATGACAATATTTCCATAAGTCGTCATCTAGTAATATTCAGCAGTCTATATATGATTGATTTTAGGACGAGAACTCGCTGCATGATTACCATTCAATATATTACACCTTAAGATTCATTCCACAACCAAACATTTTTAATGTACCAATAAAATTTAATCAGTCAAAGCTGACGAACCGGCGGGTACAAGCACTATCACTAGCTTAAAGCAAGAAAGTGGATGATAAGTAAATAAAATTTTATGACTCTTGTTTCATGTTTGATCCTCCCTATACAATGAACCTACTTGGTTACCAAATCACCAATATCAATTTTAGGAGCTAAGGACTATCTTCCAAAATCATCCATTGCATTAGAAATAAACAAGACTGTCACTGCATTACAAAATTCAGTCGCAGTATATCCACACTTTTCAATAGCAAATGGTATTTGATCGCCTTGAAATTTTTATGGTAGGTTTATAACACAGGATCCCATATCCATCACAAAACCAAGTGTTATATATATAAATTTCATCACGATCCAACCACTGGATCTCAAGATATCAGTAAAACACAAACATGCATTTTAGGGTTAAACAAGATGTTCAACCACGAATTATTCATGAGAAATTCTAACAATTACAACAATCAAATGATGATGACTAGGAGGTACCCAATTCATAGATTTATTAAAAGATCATGAGTTATATAAAAATAATCAATATTTTAAATTATGAACCCTAATTTGCAAATTCCCAAATCAAAGTTCAAAACATGAAATCAAGGTTCTTTGTCAACTACCCCTTGTTCTAAAACAAAGGAACTGCAGTACTTTCAACTCAATTCCAGCAAAAATCAACAATTTACAATTAGGAAAATTTCAGTAGCTTCCTACCTTTCATGCAATCAGCACCAAGGCAAGCAACACCGAAACCAACAAACTTCTAATCTCTGTAACTCCAATCTCTCAAACCAATTTACTAGGGTTCTTCCTTTCTAGCCATGGCCTTATCAATTTCTCCAACTTTTTGCTCTTATTCTTGTTTAAGAAAGAAGGTAACGAAAACCATTAAGAGAGAAAAAAAAAAAAGAAGAAACGAAGAAGAATGTTTCACCTTCTTCCATTTTAAGTTTCAATTGAAAGAGTTTTATCTATGAAGGAGATTAGTTTCTATGAAGGAGATTAGTT